>NC_086283.1:44132726-44322726 GCF_021018805.1 Prinia subflava | reverse complement strand
TTTTTCTTCTGGGTGGGGAAAAAGAATGTGCTGGAATGGAATAGAATGAAATAGAATGGAATGTCAGAGAGTGGGAGTGGAGTGGAACAGGATAAGAGTGTTGAGAAGAGAATTGTCGACCACTGAAATTAGGAGGTGTATAGATGATGGAATGCCTACCTGTGCTTTGAAATGTAGTGAAATGCCAGGTAGATCTTTGGCTTAAAATCTTAGTTGTCTAAAATCATAGAAAACAGACAGACTTTTAAGCCTTCTAAAAGATAATAATGCTTTGGTGTTTTGTTTTGTTTTTTGTTTGTCTCATGTTTGTTTGGTTTTTGTTTATTGGTGTTCTGGATGGCTTACCAATTTCCTCATGTACCATCCTGTTGAGTCTGACCTAGTACTCTGAGGTTTTGCTTAGAGGTCTGTACTTACGTGGTGTATTAGCTGTTCGTAAAGTGTGTGTCTAGTGCAACCTTCTCTAACCTTGAGCTTGGCTGTACATTCAGCAGAGGGTGGATCAGGTATTCTGTGACTTACACTGCTGTGAAAAGCTATGCATTGGCTCTGGATAAATCCAGTTTAAATGATATCAGCCTGAGAACAGCTTGACTCCACTTGGAGCAGGAGAAATCTATGTAAATGTTGGGAGGGAATTTTTTGTTTCTAGGGCTAGAAAGTTTATATAGTCTTTCTTAGTGGCATCCTTCATGATTCTCCCTTAGGAAGCTTGTAAGGGCGTACAGAAAATAATCCAAATCTAGTCCATAAGTTAGAGATGGCATCTTTAGAAATGTTGCTAGAAACTATTATGCAAACAATATTTGTGTAGATACATTGGTAAAAGAATTAGAAGCTGCCTGAACTAGATGTGAGTTAATAGTATTGTGCTTTCACCAAGGATCATTTATACAACCTGGCTTAGGTATACAGAAACAAGTCACATGGTAACCAAGGTAAACCTCTGTACCATGTGCAAAGTTCATTGTTGTCCTTACCCGGCTTTGTGAAAGAGGCAGGGCTTCCCTGAACAGAGGAGACTTTCTCAAGTATCTTGTTCAAGATTCTGTTTGTACTGAAATGCCTGGTCATTCTCTCCCAGTCTCAGGATTTTGTATGTCTTTCCATTCTCTCCCAGTCTCAGGATTTTGTATGTCTTTCCACCTCTGCAATATTTGATTCATGCTAGTATGGTGAGTTAAGGCAAATATGTCTGTTTGACAAAAAGAAGAGGCTTTACTTCAAGAGGGCCACTACATCTAAATATTGAAACAAGATCTGGGAGTTTGAAACCACTCTGGCTGTCTAAAAGAATGCCCAGCAGAGTATGAAAGTCTAAGTACTCAAATAAAATTTCTGCATATATATATATTTGTGAAAGAAATAACACCTAGGTTCTTCACTTCCAAATAGAATTCTTGAGAGGTCTAACAAACAGGATTTAGATGAAGCAGCTTACTGGAGGTAGCATACTTTCACTCAGTAACAACTCAATACTTTAAGCTTTACTTGATGTCTGTAGTCTGCAGAACATGAGTATGCTAGGCTGTAGTACTGCCTCTATGCATGCCATGTGTTTGGAAAGCCAACTTTCTTTCATGTCTCTCATAAAAATTGGTGTGTTGATTCAGTTCCTTAGTTCAGCCCTTTTGGGGTTTTGTTGGGGCCCAAGGCCAGACCATGTGTTTTGAGCATACTGACATGCCTTTATGAACATGAACTCTAGTGCCTTTAATTGTTGCATTTACTTAGCTAGGTGGGCTGCTTTGTGTCTTGGTACAGTCTCTTTTCAATTGGGTGTGGGAAAATGGGTGCTGGGACTGAGAGTTAATATTTGTCCTTGAGTCTAGGGTAAAACCTGAGACTTCTTGTTGCAGGATTGGGTAGTGTGCACATCTGTGTGTGTGTGTATGTGCAGGAATTGAACTTATCTTGGGATCTACATTAACCTCCTCATACGACTACATATATGCATCAATGCACTCTCATGTGTTTTAATTCTAAAGGGATTACTGCTGTTGCTATAGTAATGGCTGAAATACTGTTTGTGTCACGGACTAGCTCAGCTTGTGGAAAGAAATAATATTTTTATAGTGGTTCCCATCAAGAAGATGTGTTGCTTCACCTCAGTTGGCAAAATAAGTGCTGGTTAAAAATCCCCTAATTGCCTAGAGGTTATGGGATGGCAGTTATAATCCAAAGGGAAATACACCGTCAGCAATTTTTTGCTCTAAGCTGTTGCATCTTGCTTTTCCTTTTTTCCTTTTTTCCTTTTTTTTTTTTTTAATTGAAATAGTATCTCTGACAAGTTGCTCCAGATATATATGTCTGTGGATTGGTTTTTTTTTATTTTTTTTGCCTGCTTCTAACTCAGTGCAGCAGTAAGAAGTTGCATTCTCTTGATCTTGAAAGGTGTTCCTTAAATATGGTGATTCTGACTCTCTCAAAAAATTTTTCATAAGGTATTTTTGTGGGTAGAGTCACATACATTTTGTATTGCTTAGAGGACTCACTGTTGTAATAGGTAGTTTATGAAACAGTACTCCTGGAACTAAGTGGGAGTTGGTTTCTGCCCTGCTCACTTGCTCTAGCTCCATCAGGGAACCTGCTAATTGTTTAGTGAGTGTTATTTACAGCTCTGCTGTTTGTTTGAGTCTAAGACAGAGTAACCCTACTGGAAAGTAGCTGTAGGACTGCTAGGACAATTTCCTAGGCTTCTTTTACAGAGAGCCTATTCTCAAAGATTATTTTCTAGTCCTCAAGGAAACTGTATCAGTACAAAGTGTTTATACTGAGGTGGATTTTTTCTTCTATATTATCTAATAATGAGGTGCAGAATAAGACTCTTCATACTTGTAAGATCTGTAATTAATTGCTGAAGCTCAAAAAATAAAAAAGAATGATACTTCTTTTTCCAAATTGTCTCATGGATTCTTATAGTGAGGTAAATTCACAGTGAATAGCTACACTGTGAAAAGATATGTTGGAAGAGTTATCAAATATCCAAATAGTGTTAACAGAGAGAAGCATGCAAGGGATGGCTGTGAAAATTGGGAAAATGTAGGCAGGCTTTTTCTGTGTGGGAATTCTACCCAGCTATACCTGACAAGGAGAACAGACTCATAAGGTCTTGACTCCTCTGTCAGATCACGGCAAAATCCTTTCAACACATCCACTGGAATGTTCCCTGAATGCTCTTTGAAAGATTAGTAATCAGCTCATAATCTACCTAATTCTTGCTGCAAGACACCTACAGTCAAAGGGATAGAAACTAGAGCTGTCTGAGAACTGCTGCAGGCTTCTCAGAGGATTAAGACCTATTACTTCTTGTTCATATTCCTTCAGAAGGAGTGGCTTTGGTTTTATTTATTGTTTTACAAATAGAAAACTGGAAGAGGATATTGCAAGGACTTTCTTTAATGCTTACATTTCAAGTGAGAAGTGGAGGAACTATTCAAGTTAATTAAAGCCAACTGGGGTGTGGCTTTGAGATGTCTTTTTTGACTATCATTACAATGACTTTAGGGAAAGCAAGCACTGTGGAAGCTTGTAAAAGACCAAGCAAAACTCACTAATGGCTCTGCCATTCCCAGGGCTTGTATTCAGATTTCAGTAGCAATTTTCATGCCTTAGTTATCTCGATCAGACACGATTTGATGTAGTCATCTCTTCCACAATTTTTTTAGTACATGTCTTTGTTCTGACTGGAGAAAGGCCATTGCTATATATAGCCCTAAATCTGCCCAAGAGTATAAGTGAACTAAAGGACTTGGCGGGAAAGAAAGAATACAATAGTAAAAATGAAATCTATCAAGTCCTAATTTTGACAAAATGGTGATGAACTAGTCCTTGATCTTGAGCTTGCTGATTACGTTAACTGAACTTCTGACTCGTGGAGCTATGTCTTCCATATGTAGAATAACCACACATGACTTAACACTCTGCACATTAATGGGATTTCCCCAACCTAACTTTAGAAATGTTGCTGCTATAGTCCATTAACAGTTTCTACAAGAACTTAAGTGATCATGCCAAGTTTTTATTCTCTGTTGCTAGTGCATAACTGCTTAGATGTGTGGCTTCTACAGAATGGCACAACTAGTTTTCATCCAGACCTTACATATTAGTTGTTCTACACATATACTACATTTCCCACAGTATTCTGTTAAATAATAATAGTGGTTAAAAACTGTGTTTGAAATGGAGGTAGTATGCTGCTCTAAGTTAAAGGATACCTCAAAGGGTTGCCTTCCGAGTTGAAAAACAGAAAGAGAATCATGTCTTCAAAAGAGAATGATAACTTGCAGAACAATTCTTGTGAACAGCATAAAAAAAGGTTTCAGGTGGAGCTGACATGTGGGCAGATATGACTGTGCTGTGAGTCAAATACAAAGCATGTATGAGCCTGTCTGCTGCTTTTGCATGACTGGTGTATTTCATGTGCTTCAGTTCAATCCTGGAAAAATGTTAATATCACTGGAGCATCTTCCAACAAGTTGCCAGTGAAGAAACTCATTCAAGTGCAATATGAATATGGGAGAACAGTGTGTGTGTGGTATTCTAACTGAATTTTGCAGGAAAGATGAACATATTTATGCTAGGTTCCTCTCCCCTTTTTACTTAGCTGAGCTGGGTAAAAATAGCAGATATAGCAGAGCAGTCTGCGTAAGATTAGTAGGGACACTTCACTTGCGAGTCTACTCAGCCTGTACTTCTGCCTCTTCTCACACTTAAGGACCCGGTGTCTATCTAGACTGTATTCCCAAATCTTGCCAAAAGCTCTTAGACGGTATCTACCTCCTAGTTTCTGAAACTGTTCAATTCTCTTTCTCTCCTAATCTCTCTCTGGTTCTAATGAAAGCCAGATATCAAAACTCTATGTAATTTTTTAACAAGGGCTGTGACAGAGAACTAGCCAGTAGGAAGTGGGCATCATGCTACCTGCCTTTTAGTTGGCATTGACCTCAGCTGGCAGAATACAGAAAAGTGGAAATTGGTAGATTTTGAGCAACGGGCATTATGATACTGTGAACTAAAGACGGGACAAGGTGAAGGTGGGGGACTCTAACAGCTCTCAGACAGCCGGCTGCTTTGTGAACTTTCTTTGCAAGTGATAGCCAGCATGGTGATGAACCCGCTCTTCCCCAAAGCCTGGCCACCGGGACCTGAAGGACCGTAAGTGCAAGTTTCTCCCGGACATCAGATACTGAGTACGTGTAGCTGACCGACAACATTGGAGCGGCGGGGTCTACCCGAGGCCCCTCCGGACACGAGCACAGCCCGCGCTACTCTTCCCTGGAGCAGCTGGCCGGGCGGCGCGGTAGATGCCGGCGGAGGCTGCTGGCGCCCGGCACAGACCGGCACTCGGCCACCGCTGGTTCAGGTGTGCTGAACTGGTCAGGGCTGCCGCTCAGGGCGCTGCAAGGACACCGCGGGAGCGGCTGCGAGAAGCTTTGCGGCACCTCGGACGGTGAAGCCGGTCACGGTGGCGCCAAGCCGCAGCGTGGCTGGAGGTGGGTCTGCAGGACGGAGGAAGCCCGGGGACCTCGGCACGAGTTTGGTTCGACGCTCCGCTTGCCCCGACCCGTCCAGCCGCACTCTCCGTGCGGCCCCGGACACACCGTGCCGCCCCGGCCGAGAGGCAGCGCGGGCGCTGTGGCGGGGGCGGACGCCAAGGGCCAGCGGGGCGCGACCGGCGGGGCGGGCCTTGCCATGCAAACGAGGGGGCGCGGCCGCCGGAGCCGCGGGGCGGCCGGGGCGGGAGGAGGCGGGAGCGCGGCCCCGGACGGACCGGGTGGGAGCAGCGGGGCCGGGCCAGACCGGGCCGGATCGAGCGGAGGCGACCGGGAAGGGCGAGGGGTGGCACCGCCACTGGGCTGTGAGCAGTGGACGGGGCGCGGCGGCCGCAGAGATCTCTCGCGGCGGGCAGCGAGGAGGGAACATGGCGAGCGTAGGAAACGGCACGGAGGAGAGCGGCGGCGGCGGCTGCGAGGAGGTAAACGGCGGGCGGCTGCTGAGGGGCTCCGGGCGTGCGGGCAGCGAACAGCCGTCCCCAGCGCCGGCGGGGGAGATGCGGGAGGGGGCTCCGCTGCACCGGCCGTCCCGGTCGCCCACCTGCTCCGCGGTGGGGGCAGATGGGTGAGCCGCCGGACAGGATAGGGGCAGGCCTGGCCGCCGGTCTAGGGGCGAGTTCTGGAGTTGGGGAGAGTTGTCCCGGCAGCGGGGCCACAGGCAGACCCTTCCCGCATCCCTCTCCTTTGGTTTTTCTTTTTCTTTTTAAAGTCTCCTATTTTTTTCCTTCCTTTATTTATTTATTTTTTTTTTAAATTTTCTTTTACCCCAGCTCCTGCGTTGCCCTGTGCGAGGGTACCGCGCCGCCGGCTCCGGTGTGCGTCCTCCCGGCGGGCGGGCGCGACCCCGGGGCCGAGGGACAGGTGTGCGGGCAGCGGCGACCCCCGGCTCTGCACGGCGGCCGAGGCCTGGCCGCAGGGGTGCCCGAGAGGGCCCCGCCTGCCTGGGGTCTTCCGTGGGCGCGTTATCTGTCTGGGAAATGCAGTCGGTCAGAGCTGTAGTTGATGTGAGATGCGTGTATAATTTCGCCGTTGTTTTATTAAAGGTCCTTCAAGCAGCCCAGACAGAAATCCCTTCAAACGATCGCTTGAACTTGAAGGTTTTCTTTGTTATACTATCAGTCGAGGAGAACACGGTGGCAGGATTCCTTGGCAACACCTCTCGGAAACTGGTGATTGTAAAGCATTGTCCTCGAAGGGCTTTTGCGAACGGTACTGCCAAACTGAGGCAGATTTAACCGGGGTGCTTTTAGGCATCGGTCGCAGTCCTGGCGTGCGCTTGTGGGAATATAGACTTGTTTTTTGACTGCACAGCCTAGAACCAACGATTTTAGTGTTGCATGCATCCAGCAACTTCTTCAGGAAGATTGGCAAGGCAAATCTGCCCAAATTTTGCTGCAGACAATTTTTGAATGAGTACATAAAACGTTGGGTTTTGTTCAGTGCCCGGTGTTTGAGGTGTGGCAGTGTTTTTGTACTATGGGGCAAGTGACTGATGTCTATGTAGGACTTGCTATGTTGTGTAGTTCTGTGGAACTAGCTTGTTCTTGTTGGTTAGAGAAAGGGGATATATGCTAGACTGTATTTCAGAGAATGCTGTGAAAATTTCTGCTTCGTAAGGTTATATGTGGCAGCAGTGAAGAGGATATGAAATGCTTGAATTTCATTGTGTACCAGAATGAATCACTGCAAAATAATAAAGTCATCTCTATGTGAAGGTGAGGTTTTTATTCCAGAGTAGGGAGAAAAAAGTTATTAGCTAGCTCTTGCAACTCTCAGTTGGCAAATAATCAGAATTCACAGTTGCTGAAACAAGTATTCAGCAACTTTGTTGTCTCCTGGCTGTTCCCTGTGAACAGTAGGAAAGAATATACTTCGTTGAGTTTGGTGTTAAATTTTGATGCTTTTTTTGAGGAAAAGAAGCTGCCATGCAAAAATAATTTTAAAAAAGGTAGGCATAAAAGATGATTAAAGAGGCGTTATTTGAGCAGTACTTTGCAAAAGGTGTTAAGTTTTCTCAGTATAAGCCTAAAAGACCTCTTGCTCTCTGCATGTGCTTGGTTTGCTTAGCACCTAATTCTTTGGAGTCTGAAACAGACCTGTAGCGGTAATGGTAACGCGGAAAGTACTTTGATTTTTCCTGGTCAGATTCCAGAGTTCAGAAGGAGAGGGCAGATGGTTATCCTGGGGATGGTCACTGCTTTTGTAACAGAAGTTGTCTAGACCACTGTGGACTGTGTTTGCCTACAGGTTTAGTATAGTCTCTTTACTATACTATATAGTCTCTTTACTCTTTGTTGTAATTTCATGCATATGGTAATTGTTTTTAAGTGTCTTAGCTTTTTTTTTTTGGTGTTCGCAGTGGCTATGATGCTGAGGAGCAAAGGTAGCAGAACACCTCTATAAGCCTTTTTTTATGAGCTACATGCATCTAAATGGTATTGTTTACATAAAGCATGGTGAATGGGAGCTCTGCTTCCTGATTTATGTGTACATGCTTAGTGTTATATGAACATAGCTTTTAGCATAGAATTGTGCTTTGCAGTGACTTGTGAATACTCCTCTGAAGCTTTGAAGAGGGATATGTTAAGCTAAACCTTGAAGTTGTTTCCTACTTAACAGGACATAGACCAGCAAGAACCCTTCTTCTAAAGTCTAAGCATAAGGTCCCAGGCAGTTGCCCCCTGTTGTAGTCTGTCCCTGAATAAAATTTGTGCTTTTCCTGATGCTTCTTGCCGCTCAAGGAAGTGCCAGATATCATGGGTTTATTTTTTGTTCTGGTGGTTTGTTGGTTTCTGGGGTTTTTTTTCTGATTTGTGTCTCATTGTCCTGTAGCTGTGGCTTTCCTTTGGGAACAGCAAGAAAATGGTATGAAGTGTAAATAAATCTTTCAATTTTTTTAACCCAACTAACACAAGTGTATTAGTCCATTGGTGTTTTTTATTTAAAGGAAAAGAAACACACCAAAAAGAACCAGAGACCTAAGACTAAGAGACTGTATAAATGAGCTAGTGTTATGGGTATACCATCTGGGAAAACAAATGGCTGTTAAAGTCAGGATTTTCCTGAGTGCAGTTTTGCTTCTGTGGTGTTGAAGTGTGTTTGTGGTCGTTCTCTACTAGGGAGCAGTTTCCTGATTACTACATGATCAAAGTGTTCACCTGTGGTTTGGCCAGTTGTGAACTCAGACATAATATACTTAATCAGCAATATGATACTGAATTCATCTCCTAAAAGAATTCATACTGGTATTCCTTTGGAATGGGTTGGAAATCTAAGAGAGATATACTTAATGTTAAGGGCAAATTAGCATTCCAAGCCACTGGAGAGTCTTCAAGCAAAACTTTAATTCTTCTCCCCATTCACCCTCTTCCCATCCCCCCTCCCTCCCCCCCACTGCCTAAAGATTACTTAAAATAGCGGGACAGATCTGCTTCCCATTAAGTTCACTCTTTGCTGCCCTGGTTTTTCAAAGTCTTAAAGCCAGCTTAATTGGTTACTTGGGGATTCCCTATCAATTAAAAAAAATTAACCCACAAACCCAACTGAGGTCCTTGTGCATCTGAGGGTTGTGGCTAGACAGGAATGTTTATGATCAAGAAGCATCTAGATGCTAAAAGAATTCCTGGCTTGGCCAAAGGGAGCCAGACTAAGGATTATTTACAGATCTGAAGGTGATTTGGTGCCCTTGGTGTGGTAAACTCTAAGGCTGTGTCCTGACTTTGACTGGGATAGAGTTAATTGATGCAGTGCTGTGTTTTGGATTTACTCTGAGAATCCTTTGAATAACACTGATTTCTAGTGTTAGAAGAAGAACTTTTTCAGTGTCTCGTGTGCTGCCACCAACCAGGTGCACAAGAAGCTGTGAGGGACCATGGCCAGGACAGGTGGCCTGAACTGGCCAAAGTTATACCCTCGAACATCATGCCCAATATATAAACGGGAGGGAGTTGGCTGGGAGGGGGCCAGTCACTGCCTGGAGATAGTCTGGGTGTGGTAACAAATTATATTGTGAATCACTTCTTTCTCTTGAGTTTTATTTCTTTCTCTTTCCCCCTTTCTATACTGTTATCATTATTAATTTTACTTTATTTCAATTATTAAACTGTCTTTATCTCAACCCATGGATTTTACTTTTTCTGCCCAATCTTATTCCCGTCTCACTGGCAAAAGAGGAGAGCAAATTGAGTGTCTGTGTGATACTTGATTGCTGACTGGTGTTAAATCAGGACAGTCTTGTTCTCATGCCCAATAGGAGGTATGATGAGTTCAGGTAATAACAAACCTGACTAGAACATGTTAGAACAAATTTTTAAAAGTATTCATTATATTAGTGACATGGGAGGAATACAGAGATGCTGCTCCTTGTTGTAAGGAGAAAATTTGTACATCCAAAGCTCAGCTAAAGATGGCGAGGACTGTCAGAACAATAAAACAGGCGTTTTTCTTTCAGACAATAGTAGCGAAAAGCAGTGCAGAAATAACATTAGTCCATAACAGGATGGGGATGATCACTTCACAAACAGGGCCATAGACAAGGCAGAGATGTTTAATGCTTTCTCTGCCACTCTTATCAACACTGAAAATGGGCTAAGCACCCTGAGCTGGAGGACCATGGCCATGAGAATGAAAAACTAGCTGGATCCCCAGAAGTCTGTGGGGCCTGGTGGGATTCAGCCAAGAGTACTCAAAAGAGCTGGCTGATGTTATTCATCTCAAGATCTCTTTCAATAATTTTTGAATGATCTTGAGAGTCTGGAGAGGTCCCAGTCAACTGCAATCTGGCTAACATTTTCCCAAGAGAAGGGACTACAAAGGTGATCCTGGAAACTACAGGCCTCTCAGTCTCACTTCAGTGACTGGTAAAAGTGTGGAGAAGATTGTTCCGAGGATTATTGAAAAACACACGAAGGACAATGCAGGTATTGGTCAGGGCCAGTATGGCTTCATGAAGGGAAAGTCCTACTCCGTACGCTCAGAGGAAGAGAAGGTCTTTAAATATGTCAGGAAGGTCACAGGCTCTGACTCCAGTAACAGGCATTGCAGCTGGAACAACCCTTACAAGTGTCAATTACTTGTATAAACAAGAAGAAATGGACGCAGAAGTCAGCTCATAGTAAAGCAGGGTGAAGCAGGGCTATCACAAGAGCAGGAGGAAAAGACAGAAAAGAGACAACAATTCAATACCTATCCCTGAGCAAACTGTGGAATATGTGGAGAGGCTTCAGGCATCCTCCAGATGAGCACATTATTACCTTCTGGCTCTGGTGCTGCAGTAACAGGGCTAGTAGCCTGGAATTTTAGAATAGGAAAGCAGCTGGGATTTCATTCTACAGCAGGGGGTATTAACATGGTAATAAAGAAAAGGATACAAGTCATCGTCCTCTGGAGGTGACTCCAGTCAAGTGTGAAGGAGCCTATCCCTTCAAGGGAGATGTTACATGCCACCCAGGCAAGTGGACCACCATGTTCAATACCTGAGGAATCAGCCATGCTAGAGGTGATTTATTATGACCAAGACAGTGTGCAGTTACCCACAGATTCAGATGAGATACAGTGCACCTGACCCATGGTGGTGGTGATATGACTGGAGTGCACTGTGCACCATTGTTGTGTGCCAGTTTATTGATGGTAATGAGACTAAGTTGAGTAGCTGGGGAGACGAAGAGGCAGTGGTGGTAGGCAAAGTGGCTTGCCAGCTCTGGCAGCACTGAGTCCCTATGGACTTTGCTGTGGCAAAACTGCTTCAAAAATGGGAAAAACTGTTCTAGAAGTTGCAGCACAAAAAAAGATAGATACTACTCCCCATTTGTATGGCTCAGTATCTCTGCTATTAACAGTAAGTGTTCTCCTGCTCAAGAGACACTTGCAGAGGTGTCAGGTACAACTGGAACTGATTGCCCCAGGGTTGAAACACAGTCCTGCTGGAGGGATGGGGTGGGGGATGTGAGGTGTGGTGGGGCGAGAGAGCATCTGCATGGTATTTATTTGCAGGCTTAGTTGTAGGTACAAGCCATGACAGGCTTGTATTAGGGACAGCTTGGCCAATTCAGATAATCTATGCCTCATCTCTAAACTAAGCTATTAAGGAAAATTTAGGTAATGAAGGTCTTATGATGCATGTTGTACTCTCTTGAACTGCCCAAGCAGGGATAAACACTGTATAGGCTGGCTTTACTAGCCTGGACAGTTTATCTTCAGAGCTAATTTCAAATGAAACCAGCATCGTCTTTAATTCAAAAGCCGGTTAGTACTTGGTTTAAGTACTCAAGAGTTTCATCCATTGCTGCAGCAGCTGCTGCACTTACGATGAAAGAACTGGCTAGTGGTATGCTTCTTTACATCAGTAGCTTAATATAATAATGCACTTTAGAATAAATGATAGATTGTGCAGCACTGGCCAGTTTCTTTCTCATGTTTATGCTGAGGATTCTTCAGAAGTCTCAGTGGTGAGAGATGATGGTAGCTGTATTTCCACAGAGACTTTGAGAAACTGGAAGCAAGCTATTGTGGTGCCTTTTTCACATTAAAAACTAGAATGTGTTTGGAATATGAAGTTGGGAACTGGTAGTAGGGGTGCTTCCTCTGCTGAAGGATATTTTTTTTCAACATCCTCATCTGACTTATATGGTTTTGTTTCTTTGAAAAGTAGACTTTGCTCAACTGAACAATGTAAAATTTGTACTCCTCTTGTCTACTTTTTCCAAAGTGTTGTGCTTTGGCACATGATTCATCTGTTTTTCCTGATTCTGTGTTGGTCTTTCCTACTATCAGAGCAGATCTGCTTCTAAGATAAGGACCATTCTGTTTCAGCAGCACAATGAAAAACTAAACATGATTAGTAATTTCTTTTTCATTAAATAAAATTAGGTTGCTGTCTCTCCTTCCAAGGAGATTCTGAAGTTTTAAGTTCAAATAAAACTTTGCTTTACCTATACCTGTTGGGTATACCTGTGTATCTGTTGAGAGGTACTGTGTTTCCTTGTGACTACTATTCAAAATAAGGATGCGTACTCCAATTTTATACTACCTATGTTGTTCTGAAATGGCTTACTTATATTTTTGTGTTTTTCCGTTTCTTATTTACTTCTTAGATTCATGCATTTGCGTTTCTTGGTAGACTGCAACCAAATGTTGACACAGCCAGTAAAATCCCAGCTAGCTCTGATTCCCAGCTGTGCCAAGAGCTGTTCCCAAATCTGCCAGCAGGTTCAGGTAACCATGCAGAACAAGGCTGTTTTTCTGTGGCAACAGGTATTACGGTGCCTAGGCTTTGGAGCAAGGACTAGAGAAGACTCTTTTTTTGCACGATTTCTCAGACACCTTTATTCCCCAAGAGAGGGGTACAAAAAAGGGCAAAGAACAAAGCCCACACCCGCTTTTAAAACTGAGGGGTGAGGGTGTGGAACAAGCAGAGGATTGGTCTCAGGACAGTAGGACAGGGGTTTTTCCATAACATAGGGCAGGGTCAGGGGAAAGATGGACAGCTGACCGAAGCTTCTAGGGACAGGGCAGGGGTAGGAGAGGTACAAAAAGGGGGACATGCCTGGCCACCACCCAACCCTTAGAGTGGGGGGAAACAGGGAAGAATACAGAATACAGAACTCCAAACAGCTTAACCAAAACCCACAACTACAAAATTTGAAAGCTGGGTAGACAAAGATACTAAGTCTTTATTGATTTACTGGAGGGAAAAAGGAGTATGCAGTATTCCAATTAAATGTTCTTATTTAATATTCACTATTATTAACCTGTGAACTGTTTCTCCCACGGGAAAAGGTGGGGTCACTGTAGAAAGCACCATGTGTCTCTTGGGGAGACAGAGCGGAAATAAATTGGGAAAGCTGTGTACCTATGAAGTGAAGAATTTTAAAAGGGAAGTAAATTTTGCTTTTACTTCTGTTTTTTGAGGTTTGGTTTGTTTTTGGGGTTTGTTTGTGTTTTTTTTTTCATGGAGGAGGGGTGTGAGGTGATGATACTTACATACCTGCTTGTATATGAATGGAAAACAGTATAACCAAAAGAAAGAGTTAGGTTTTTTTCCTATGGTTTTGGGTATTTTTCTCTTAAGGTTTTGAATACACTGAACTGTGCTATTCCAGTGTGGGAAGTAGCATCCAATATCTTTTAATCTAGCCTTTTCTTGGAGCAGTGGAAATTACTGTCATTACAATTGTAAATTGTACAATTGCCTTGGTAATTGTAGCTGAAAGCTTGCCAGCCACTGTGGAATCACAGAATGCTAAGGGGTTGAAGGGACATGAAAGATCATCTAGACCCCACCCAGAGCAGGGGCACCTCTCACTAGACTACGTTGCTCAAGGCCTTGTGCATCCTAGCCTTGAACACTGCTGGGGTTGAGCCATCCACAACTCTAGAAAGACAGCTGTATTTCTTCCACAACCTGTATGGGACGACAGTTCTGTTTCATATATAAGCTTGAAAGGGGGCAGTTTGCTTCTTGTAGTTCCAGTTAATCTGTGTGAGAGTTGTGACTTTATAGAAACAAAGAACTTTGTAGAACTTTGGTTCTGCAAATGTTTGTTCTTTTGCTGACATATTGGTGCTAATATGCTTGGAAAAACCCCTAGATTTGATGAGCTTGTTGAAGCTGCTAGAAGTTGATGCCTTGGCTTGGATAAAAGTTCGTGCTGTGCCCCTTTCTTAGCAGAGGTTGTGTGTTGAAAGAGAAAAGGAACGTACTTCCTTCTTGGCAGATTGTGCATTACTTAGTAGCATGGACTAGAATGACTCAACATAGGAGTAGGTGAGAGGCATGTCTGATCTTATGCCTCCTGTCTTAAGTAAGTCCCCTATAGCTTGCTTAACCATAAAGACATATTTGAAAATGTCCTTGCTGTTGCAATTAGTATGGCTTTCTTTTCCTGTGTGACACCAGCACAAGAGGTGGAGATAAGATCACAGTTGTTGGTGACAGGCTGGCAGGAATACAGCCCAGCAGACCATGCCCAGTAAATTTTACAAATGCTGTTTCTTCGGGATTAATAGAAACAGACTTATATGAGAGGGAACAGAAATGATGGATCACCGCACTCATTTTGAAAAGGGAGCAAAACTGTGCAGCTAAAGACTTGAGAAGTAGTGTGAGAGAGAGTCGGATAAATGCTGCTGTTGGTATATGTTCTGATTAGAGCCTGGACATGGCCAGGACCTGTGTGCCACAGTTGATCGTGTCTGCTTAAATAGTCAGAAATGTGAGAATTTGTGAGAGCTAAAAATTCCTTCTGCCTTTCTAAACCCTCTCAGGTTCAAAAAAAGGTTTCTGCTAAGTCAACAGTAAGTAAATATCAGACATGTGGACTTACACCCAAACACCAAGTGCTAATGGTAAAGTTTTCTTATCAAGCAAGTAAAAATTTGCTTGTCGTCTTATTCTGGAGTAAGGAAGTAATACTACTACCATATACTAAGGCAAGATAATCTAATATCTTAGCAGCCAAGATATTTTTTGTTGTGATGCAGTGAATGTATCATGTTTTAATTCCAGTTTTCTTATGCATTAACTTTGCAATAGAGTGGGTTATAAACTTTTACAAGCCAGCGAGTGTGCAGCACTTTTTTGATTTCTTGTCATCCCCAGAAGTCAACCTCACATACACTCTTGGTCTCCAGAAATCCTCTTATTGGAGGGTGTACAAGGACAGTCTGTCATCCAAACAGACAGGAGGTTTGTGGAAAACTGTTCCTGAAAATAATTATGTGTCTGGCAACTCTTGGCAGCACTGGTTCTTCTAAAAAGTGTAGTGATGGGTAAGTGAATAGGAATACTAAGCAGTAGTATGCTAGAGGAGAGAAAAAATATTCCTATTAGCTTTAGTTGAGCAAATTGAGATCACAGTGATGATAGAGTATATCACGCTGGCTTTTATTTTCACCAAGAAATAATGGACTAAGATGAAGATGTTTTATCTGGATTCTCTCCCTTAGAACTGTTATTACCAAATAACAGTCCTAAGGGGGGGAGTCCTAACAGGGGCAACTAGTTAAACTTAATGACTCAATGGCTGTGTCTCTTTTTAAACTTTTTGTATGTTTGTTTGTTTGTTTGTTTGTGGCTTGGGTTTGGTGGGGTTGTGGTTTTTTTGGTGGTTTTTGTTCAGGTTTTGTTTTGTTTTGTTGATTTGTTTGTTTTTGTAATTTTTCTGTTTGTTTGTTTGTTTTTCTTATCTGCAAATTTAGTAAGTTTCCAGGGCTGGAAAATACTTAACTATTTTTCTTTTTTTTTTTCCTTCTTAAGTCTGTGTAGTGATTTATGATTAAATGGCTACTCTAAGATCCTGTAGCAAAACCTGAGCTTGCCACTGGAAATATGGTGGAGAAGTAGAATTACCAGATGTGGTTTTGGAAAATCCATTTCTTTTTAAGTGAGTATTATGGTTTAAAGCCACCTGACAGCTCACACAGCCCCTCACTCCCTCCCCCACCAGTGGGTTTGGGGAGAGAATCAGAATGGTAAAAGGTAGAGAACTAATAGGTTCAGAGAAAAAAAGTTTAATAGGGAAAGCAAAAGCTGTGCACAAAAGCAAAGCAAAGCAAGGAGTTAATTCAGTGCGCTGCATGGGCAGGCAGGTGTTCAGCCATTGCCTGGAGAGCAGGGTTCCCTCACAGGTGACAGTGACTTGGGAAGACAAACATCATCATTCCATGGATTCCCCTGCTTTCTTCTTCCTCCTCCCCTTTATGTGCTGAGCATGGTGCCACATGGTCTGGAATATCCCTTTGGTCAGCTTGGCTCACCTGTCCCTGCTACATCCCTTCCCAACCTCCTACGGACCCCCAACTTCCTCCCCAGACTGGAATACAAAAAGCAGAAAAGACCTTGCCTGTGTGCAAGCTCCTCTCAGCAATAACAAAAACATCTCTATATTATCAACTCTTGTTTTCAGCACAAATCTAAAACACAGCTCTCTACCAGCCACTGTGAAGAAAATTAACTCTACCCCAGCCAAAACTGGCAGAGTGAGGCATCTTACACAGGTGTTCAAGGTTCTTCTAGCTCAGCTGGCTAGAAGGAATTGAAGAAACATGCAAAAACTCAACTATTGCACATTTTGGATAAAACCCTCCTACTTAGTTTGGGGAAACAGTAATTTGTTATAAAAACAATTTAAATAATGGCTGTTGACAAAGGATGTGAAACTTAAGTGTTTTTTGACTTTTGATAAAAGGTAGCATAACTGAATACTTCATGAAGTACAGCTTTTTTGGCTCTTCCCAGTAAGAAAAGTATTTTGAAAAGTAATTCTGTTAACTGCATTGAGGGAGAATGGTGGTGTTTGAGCCATTTTAATCTAGGTATTATGTTATTGTTAATAGATGATAAAGATGTAATCTTAAAATGTTAACTATTATGTTCCCTGTCAAGAGAAGTGTGAAAAGCTTAGGAACTAAACTTTGGGAACAAAGCAGTCTGCCTAAATTTAAGTGTGTGGTTTGGACCAGAGTAAGAACTTTAAGGTAAGACTTGGTGGTTTAAGAATATTGCTAAAGAATATTTAAATCTGTGCCATCTCTAGATGGAGAATCTCAGCAGGAAAAACGTGTGCAGCTCTGGGAAATCCAGTTAAACATAACTGCCTGTGTAGTTCTACTTGACACAACTGAATTAGCCTGCTCTGTTAAAGTGTGGTCTACTGAGCTTAAGCAAAGTTTTCTTAAAACCTTGGGAAAGAAACGTTCAGCTCAGTGCAGCTGAATGTCTGTCTTGGAATGTCATTTAGATTAGGGTGCCACATACGGTTATAGCTCTGGAAAATATGGGTTAGCTCCTGGCTGATTACTTCTAGAAGATGGCATACTTGGTTTGATGCTTTGACAAAGTGCCATTTCTTCTGCTAAATGTGAACTATGAAATTTCAAGTCATGCTGAGTTGAAGGGATGACCAAAGTTGTATATAGTTAAGCTTCAGAGTGAACATATTTCTCAGTAAGTGACACCGAAGGAGTCATAAAATCCAAGTTTAAAAAACCCCAAAATTACGGTAGGCTATTTAAAAGTCCATTTTACTTATTTGGATGGTGAGATTTTTAGCTGCTGAGTTAATTAAATTATGTTTGGAGGGGAAGTGCAAACTAAATGCAGATTTCCTGGCTTAGTTCTTTTTTGTGAACTGAAAACAGAAATATAGGGTCTTGTCAGTGTCACAAATCAGGTCCCAGGTAGGAGGGTCTTCCTGGAAATAATACTCTGTATTTATTTGCTTCTGCAGTTCAGACTTCCACTGTGAAATACTACGCCTAACTGCTTTCTCAGTTAGTGCTTGTCATGAATTTGTACACTGGAAAAAGTACTTGAAATTTTAAATACTAATGTGTGTGAGTGGAGGATGTTCAAGGTCTCTAGGGGAAAGTACGGAAGAAGTTCCTGGATAGACTGTACAGTTCTGCCTTTGTGGTGCCTTGCATTGGGGGTTTCATGCTGAATCACCAGGATGTTCAGCTTACAGATGCGTCATCACAGGTGTGCATGGGCACAACTGAAGGAATAGTAACGAAAACATCGTGGGGACAAAGACTAGAGATTACATAGTAGAAGTGGCTCATGCGCTTTCCCTGAATAGTTTGAGTTGCAGCATGGAATGTAGTTTGTGGTCCTGTGATAGCTAGTTTCTCTAAAAAAGCATCTTGTCTTGGCCAGTGGGATTTGTACAGTTGCCTTGAATTCCTCTCAGTGTTTCTGTGTGTGTGTTCTGGTGGAGTAGAGAAAGGAAGTAAGCTGACATCATGGAAAGAGCTGACCTCCAGTGGCTAATATTTTGGCTTAGTTTATTTTTTAAACCCACATAATGTGTTGCTTTGTGTTTGATGTTCATGGAAGGCCTCTGGTGTTAGATGGAGTGCAAGAAGGGGAAGCTGAGGATACCTCTTGTGATGGCAACCAAGGATATAGGGTTTGCCTTTGCAGTTGCCTCTGAAACATGCTCCTCTTGTCCTTGACTGAAAGTTTTGTGTCTGATCCTTTTTCTTTGTTTTAGGTCTGGTCATTGCTGTAGATGAGATAATCCCAGTTTTATGCTGGGAAGATAGACTCTGTATTAGTTTTGTTGTTTATATCTTTGTAGAAAATGCCATAACACGTGGTCTCTTCCATTTATGTATATGAGGTCTTGTAGCTACTGACCTTAGATTTTAATCATTGCAGAATTTTGCCTAAATGGTACCTTTCTAACATTAAAAAATACTCACCCTTTGGTAAGTTTTAGTGTGGTCTGAAGAAGTAATTAAAAAGTCCATCTGAAATTTCAAAAACTTTTACAACAATATCCACAAATTGATAAAACCTTTCTAGTATAGATTTACAGTGGTCTAAAGTGAAAATGGATAAGGATACCAGCAATAGGTAGAGATCAGCTATGACAAGTAGTTTCCTGGCAGCCTGGAAAAATTGCCTGTCTGATACTTCCCTTTCTGTAATTCAAAAGAAGTTCTCTACACCTCATGTAACATGAGGCTTTTTTCTGTTCTGTGTCTCTGGGTGCTGGCGGAAGGAAGAAGCGTGCAAGGGGAGGCTCAGTGCTTTGGATTGAAACATCGTGTAGTCGTGCAGGATTTCCTTTGGCAATGTGTGAGTCACGAGAGCCAGAGACACTTGCTTCAGTGTGTGCTTGCTGTAGAGGAACCAGTGCTCTGATTGCCCATACTCAGGAGCAGGAGAAGGAGGGAGTGTGTGTGCACGAACAGTTGCCTAGAGGCACTGTAAACTTACCTTTGTGGTAAAGTAACGCTTTTGGGTAGAAGGAGTGACAAATCTGGTAACAACTGTGTATTAATCCTGTTCATGTTATTACATGCCAGCTAGAATTTTCAAAGGCTATAAATTCCCCGTGACGTCAGTAAGCTGTATGGGGGGTGTGCATGCTGGGAGGTGGAACTATGACTGTATGTCAGTGTCTGTCAAATGTGACAGCTTCCAACTGGGAAACAGATGCTGCTTTCCATGCACCTGTGTTGTAGTCTGTTTTGTATCCCTCTTCTGGATCCTGCAGCTGTCCTGCAGTACCTGAAGAAATACCATGCTGTGCTTGGGGATGGACTGGATGAAGAATTGATGTTGGGAGACAGAAGAAGGAAAGCTGTAGACTTTTATGGACACTTGACACATTACTAAAATTATGGGGGCATTAATAGGCTATTACTTTATGTTAATGAAATTTTGTGTTACATGTAGGAGTTTTCTGTTTTATTTTCTTGGTAAGAATTATTGTAACTTCAAATGAGACTGTGTGTTTGCCTGTAAGTAGCCCAGGAAGAAATAACAATTTAGCTCACTGGCTGGTTAAGTCAAGATCTGATTCTGCTTAGCATAATTTAATGTGACACTTGGTCTGAATGTGACACTGTATTTCTGTGTTAGATGTTTGGCTTTTCTTTCTGGTGGAAAGAACAAACTCTTTAGAATGCAGGTATAAATCAGTTAATTAGTTAATTTTACACTAGTAATTAAGTAATTAAGTTAAATTGCCACAACCTTGAGACAATGCTTTTCTGTTAATGAAAACAATGAAAATAAAGTGGTTTCCAGAAGAGATGGAAACTGATCTTGCCCAGAGAGAATAAGCTATGTTCTGGCCAAAAGTCATTGCTTTAATCTTGTATTGCAGACACTTTTAACTCTAGATAATGTTGACTTGTAAAGCTCTCTTCTTTTACTGCAGTTAGTACGTGTCCTGCTAATGGATCAGAAAATATAGAGACTTTGGAGTTCTGAAGTAAGAACAACTTTATCAAAAATAGAATTGTTGGTATTACTGTTACTGCAGCAAGATGTTTTTTTAAAAGAAATGAACCAGTTAAGAAAAATAACTTAAATTGCTTTTTTCACTGTAAAATGGAACCTTGTGGTGCTAAATATGCAGCAATTGCTATCACATTCTTTACAAATGAGTGACCATTTGTAAAATAGTCATAGTCCATAGTCAAGAGGATATTTAACCTGAAGAAGACAGGAGAAGGTTAAAACCTAAGATGCTCATTTTAATGCCCCTTTCATCTTTTTTTATTAGTTGTAGACAAAGCTGGCCTTTGTTAGTTATAGGGAGATTGTTTTTAATATGAGGTAAATGTGTTCTATTCCCCAGCTTGGGGTCATCTCTGGAAAGTATTAATATCACCAGTGGCAAGGTAATGTGTCTTTAATGAGACTGACTTAGGATTGTTGATTACATTGTAATTGATAAGCATTTCTGGAACACTGTCAAAATATCCCTCTAGGGAAGCTGTAATTTGATATTGTCTAGATAGTGTATATTAAGTGCATGGGGAACCATAATTAGGGTTTTTCCAGGTAGCTTTAGACATCTATTGGAAGCAGTAAGTATCAAGCACTTTATATGAAATTACTTAGTAAAGTCCAGGACAACACAATGTACTCTTCCTCTTAGCTATCTATATTTTACTTTAGTCCGAAGTAGACTCCACTGTGTTTGTTTCTTATGTTGATTCAAGACTGTCTCTTAATTGTAATTGCAGCTTAACTTTCACTATGTCTTTGTGTTTGATCCATCCTGATCTGTATGAGTTATATGTAAGTAAAAGCTGTCCGGTTCTGCCTCATCAGTCACATCACAAACACTCCAGTGTGAGAATGAAGGTGGGAAGGTTAGATGAGACTGCTGAACAGACCTACCCTTGTGAGACAGGAAGTAGGATACTCCACCTCCAAAAAGAGCTTTGTTTTCAAGTGTTTGTTAAATGGATCTTGCAACCATATTTTTCTTTCCTCTTCACATAACTTTAAATTTATTTGGTGTGTTATGCTGACTTGAGTGAGGGCAAAAAGTATCTTAGCTTCTTATCTACTGATACCTCTTGAAATGATAACATTTTGTTATCAGCAAACCGTCTAGGTATCCTTTGACTAAAGTGAGCTGAAGTTTCTGTGAATGTTACCCTGTCATGGAAACTTAAACTTGATGAGAGAGAGCCAGTTCTGAGCTAGAATAGATGATAAGTCACTGGCTGGGAAATACTAATCTTGCTAGATTGGGAAAGACCAAGGTTTTTCTTTTGAGTTGCAGTGTGGCTAGTGACTTTCAAGTTGCTCATGCCTTGACTGTCTACAGCACATTAAGAGAGTAAGCATGTATTCTGTTTCTGCTGCTCTACCTTCAATTAGTGTCTGAAAGTACTCTCTGTTTGTGTCTCTGAAATTACATTGTGTCTACCTCTTACACTGAATGAAAAAATAAGAACTAAATGGTTCTATTTGGAAGCTGACAGAAGTTTACTAAAACTTTATTGTCAAGCAGTTTGGCTGAAAGTAGGAAAGTCTTTAACAGGTTGATCTTTCAGCAGTAGTATCTCATCTGTTTGTGACCAATGTCCTGGAAAATACAGCTATACCTGGTACTTATTGGTTATGGTGTTGAAATTATTAGGACTAGGAAGATGTAGCAGAACTCTCACTAACTTTATAAACATAATAAATAGCATCCTAAAATTCTTTTTTATTTCAGTGGGGTTTTATGCGATATCTGTGGAATGACTGAATGATGGTACAAGATTTTACAAAAATTAATGAGCTTGAAACTAAGTTCTTGAAATACTTAGAGGTTTGTCTGCTACAAGAATTAATTTGATTGAATAATCTTTCTCCTGGCTAGAAAGGACAAACTTAGTGTTTTCCCTTGTGTACTACCTGTTTAGAGAAGAGTGTTTGTATATTCTTTGTCTTAGGCTCCTTAGTTGCCTTCACATTCTTCTCAAATCTCTCTTCCTACAATAGGAAAAGGAAGATGTGTCCAGACAAGGTGGTTGTTTGTATTTGCCTTTCAGTTTTGGATTGCTTGGCAATCAGTTTTGTGTAATGAAGTTGACCAAGAGTACAGTCATATGCAATATTTGTAGAATTTTTCTATGAGGAATGCACTTTGGTGCAAATGTACTGAACGTTGAGTATGTGCTTTGTTTGTTCTTTTGCATTTTGGTTTGTTTTTTTCTGGTACCACTTTCAAACAAAGAGAAACTACATGACACTCCTTTGGTCTTGGGGATGACCAAGGAGGCTTGTGTGAGACAGATAGGAAAGGTGATCAGCTAGGAAGATCAGAGCTTTGTTGCAGCAGTGAAGTTCTATGCTACTGCCTGTTTTTCTGCCTCTTAGAAGAGGCAGAAAAACAGGCAGTTTCTGCTTTCTGTGCAGAAACAGCTGCAGGTTGAATAGCAAGAAGATGCCACTATAAACAGTAAGGAAAGGTGTCTTGGTGTTTAGCCAACTTTTAACTGAAACTCTCTTCTGCTTTCTTGGTCAGTGTATTGGATATTAATCCAAACATGGATAACTGTTGACAGCAGCCATTTGCATGTCAGTTAAAGTAGTCATTATGCTTTACTTGGTGAGCCTGTAACTGAATCTGCTGATTTCCACTTACCAGTCATGGGGGAGAGGTGCTGTTTAAAACAGTAGAGGCTCATCCAGTTGTTCACAGCAGGTAAGAGTGATGTCAGTTTATTAAAATGTGACTGCCTGGTGCCCCATCTTTACAAGTAGGTTCAGAAAAACCTTCATCTTGAGTCTGCCTCTGGTATGCACCCAGCCTGACTGACAATGTCAGACTGCAGTTCCTTTGGTTGAGGTTTGTTCTTGGTCCTGCCCTGGTTCATGCAGAATGGCTGTCTAAGAATTGTCTGGCTTGCATGCAGCTGAAGGCAGAGTAGGAATTGTCCAGTTTCTATAACATGTTGATTAGCTGGTCTTATTTATAGCAATTGTTTCCATTACAAATGTCTTTTCTCTGTAAAAAAATGGAGGGTAGATTTTTTTAAAGACTATCTTCTTGTATCTTCTGGAAATTTTGGGGTGACCAGCAGCATCAAAGAGCTACTGCTTTCCAGACTGTAATGGAGAAATCTTGGTTCTTCTGGTTACTGACATCTAATTTTTGAGCTAAATGACACTGAAATTTGTTTTAATTTCTAATTGTTCATCAGCTCTTCAGTTAATCAACTTCTAGCAAAAGTGAGTTTTACCTTACCAATTCCTCGTTTCTTTTTGGTGTGTGAGTGTGTTTCTGGGGTTGTGATATTTGGTGTCTTGTTTTGGTTTTGTGGTTTGGTTTTAGTTTGTTTTTGTTAAGGCATGACTCCCAACCACATCTTAAATGTTGCATATTCTTTTTAGATGAGAGCGAATAAGTCAGTCTGAGTTGCCAAGTCTGATATTTGGCTTCTGACTACTGAAGTTCTTCATCTGCAGTGGAAAACACAGTTTCTCCAAAACAACCACCGTTGTCTGTCAGTTCAGCTCTTTGGAAAAGCACTGATATTTTAGGCAAATAATCTTGAGAATTTTTAAAAAGCAAATGAGTTATGCTTATAGTTCAAACCAATAAATCTGAAATTATGTGTAACCACAGAAATATGTGCATTTTTTCTTTTAGAGGAATGAATTTCACTTTTTACTTTTCATGTGAAAATTGGTTGTACTGTATGGAGCAGAACTTGTGCATTTCCATTCCATTTTTGCTGCCTCAAGGCTATTTCTGTCTCTGGGAAGGGGAAATCATTTTCCTGTTTTGTAACAGCTTCATAATCTCCTTCCCCTTTGAGCTGAGTGTTACTCAAGTTTTTGTGTTCCTAGGCTATTAATTGTTAATACCAGGATCTGGTGTCGAAGTGTCACATAAGGCAAGTGTAGGTGACAGAGACGAAGAGTTGGAGGTATCTTTTCCTTCCTCTGCTCCCCCAAGTCATTTCTCTGCCAAGACAATATTGAAAGGATGTTTCTCTCCCATGTTTGGGGGTTTTTGACAGTAAACATAAAGATAGTTTAACTTCCATGTTATTTTTCTACTGGTTTGTAGAGCAGACTGCTCTTTTCTGTAAGAAATTGCTATGATGTCTAATGAAGCAGTAGCTAAAAGTTAGGATTTTTAAGCACTTTATAATGCATAGTATTGTCAGTTCTACAGAAATATTAGGAAGTGAAAAGCATCTTATATTTTTCAGATGAAACGTAAATTTTATTTGGCTCATCAAAATACTTATTCTTTACAGCAATAATTTATTAATTAGCTGAAGTTATGTGACATTTTAGCTTTTGAGTCCTGCTGTAATGCTGGGTATTTTTGTTTCTTAACATATGGGAAAAATATGCAGTCCTGAGTTGTGTTTTCCTATGCAGCTGCCCTTTTAAGCAACGGTTGAATTCTGTCCTTATGTGACACTGTCATCCGGTTGTTCATATGCAGGAAAGGTGTCCATAGCACGTTATGTTTCATAAGGCAAATTCTCAGAACTGCTTTCCTGTTTTAGTTCATGCAGGTACTGTGAGCAGTTTGTTGATGTGTGTAGCTGTCTTATCCTTACTGCAGATAAATTAAACCCATTTTTTGTAGCTGAATATATTATTTTGGACTGAGCAGTCTTACAGGCTAAATTTCCATAATTTGAGACCAGGGGGTTGCTCTGTTGTTCATCTCCATCATTCTTTTTTATGAAGTGGTAATTTCAGATACTTGATGCCCCTAAGTATTCTTTGAGGTATTCTTTGAGTGTTTCTGCCACAGAAATCAGATCTGACAACTGGTTAGTAATTACACAAGAGAGGCATTGATTATTTATTTTAGAGTTGCACCAGCCTGGGTGCTCAGTGGCATTCCACAAGTCAAGCGTGCTCTTCCAGACTTCCCATGCCATTATTTACACACAATGTTAGCAATCACCAAAGTACAGCCCCTCTGTTTTGTTTACTTAGTGATTTCCATACAAGTTACATAATCACAGGGACAGGTCTTCACCTGAGCAAGGGTCTTCTTGGCTTGTACATCTGGGAGTTTCACTGATTGTGTGTTGCTGTTCTTTGTTACTTTCCAGCTTCTGTTAGCAGTTCTCATTCAGGCAAGTCAACTGAGGGGAGGCATAGCATGCTGTTGTTTGGTATCCTTGAGTAATAGTCTAAGGAGCTCTCATATTGCTGTAATGTTTGGTAAATTTTAAATGCACAATGATTTTAAGTTATCACTTCTGTGGGCCTGAAATGTAAAATTCTTAGCTACCAGTTTCTTCGAATCATTTTTATTGTAGTCTTGGCTAAGGCTAAGGAAAAACAAGTATTAACTAAGTTTCATAACAGAGAAGGGGGAAAAACGGTGTATATCTTCATATTTTGTTTCATTTGATAATAAAATTGTATGGTGACTGCTGGCTTAGAGAAGCTGTTTGGAAACTGGTTTCCTTGTTGAAATGAGGACCATATGGGAGGTCTTTCTTCTGTAGTCTCTGTACAGATTATGTTCAGCATTGTAGGTAGATTACTTCTTACACCTCACCCATTGTCTTCCCACGGTTGCATATTTTTCCTGTGTCCAGTATTATCAAGAGAAAAGAGGTTTAATTCATACTTTTACATGCAACATATATACTAGTGCTGTTTTGGCTGAGTCTGCCAACTTTTAGTCGAGGTCAATAGGAAGCCTCCTGTCATTTTAAAAAGCTACTTTTGAGCTTGTCAGCTAAGTTTTATTTATTTAAGATCCCTTAAGTTTTGTGAGATGAATCCACATACAAAATGATAATTTTAACGTGAACATAGTGAAAGGTGTATTATATTTTCAGTTGAGAAATTTTAGACCTCTCAATGAAGTTCTTTTTTCTTTATGTAGAATCCAGTCACCAACTTCCAAACTGGTAACTGAGCTTTCCATGGGCAGCTGCAGGCAGTGAGTAGACAGGGCAGCATGCCTGAGGCCAGAGACTGGGCTTCTTGTGCATTATTTTCACCTAGCACTGATTTCTTTTTAAGAGGAAGGATGGTGTGGGACTGAATTACAAAAGAGTAAAAAAGTAGTTAGATGTACCCATACTTGAACAAAAGTTTTGACAAAAGCATCTTGAAGTGCACGTGCTTGCTAAGTATGCAACTGTCTTTATAGATTCCCATGCTTTGCAGTATCTTAATATGTGGGCTTCCCAAGGAGGGTATTACTGATTAGTTTATGGTTTTTCAAGTCACCTTAAAACTGTTGTTTATTTACTACTGACAAAATAAAGCTGTGACAAGGACAAGTAATGTGGTACAGCAATAATACTAAATTCTAGGTAAGAATTCATTATTATTTTATGTGATCTCGTTTATCTGTTGAATTAATACAGACCCATATTCATGTTACGTTTATAGTTTTGAGATAATGCCTTTGGTGGGGCTTTTTTTTCTTTGCACAATCAGTATGGACTCCAAATTGTGGCTGGCGTAGCTAGGTACTGTTGGATTTAGTTTTGTGAAGTTATGTTGTTTTCAGTGGGGAGGATCTAGATGCTTCATACCCTGCTTGGTAGCCGCATCTTGTCATAAATCTGAATTTTAAAGGAATAGTTTAAAGGAATAGTTAATATTCATCAAATTGGCCTGCTTCACTTGGAAAAGAGCAGTGTTTAAACACTTAGCTTGATAAAACATGAGGTGAACTTGAAGTTTAGGCGTCATGGGATATAGTCTGAAATTTCCTTAGAGTTAATTTATGATGTGGAAGAAAGTAGAGTTCACATTTGATGCTAGGATCTCTGATAAACAATATTTCTTATTTCTTCCAGTGCATTAGAACAGAAGTGTAGGTACTAATAGATGTCCTGTGTTAGTTGAAGAACATCCCTTAGATGCTGCTTTTGTGAGGCTTGGGAGGTGAAGTGTCTGCTGTGGGTAGTTTCTGCTCTCATTACTGGAGTACAAGAATGCTTTAGTTTTTATGCACTAGCAGTGTCCACTTACATCTCTGTCTGACTTTGACTTTCTTTGCTTCACAAAACATTAGTATCTCTAAGTTATGTAAACTTAATTGTTTTTAATGCTTGCGTTTTGGAAAGGATACGTCATAAAGATTTAAAGAAATAATGCAGTTATCAAATAAACAAAAGACTGTGTGATTCAAGAGAGTTTTATTTTTCTAAATCTTGTGCTAACGATTTTCTGAAATCCATGGAAATGTCCAAGTCATGCCATCTAGTGGCAGTTTTATGCATATTTATGTGGTTTAAATTCTTGGATGGACGAGTACCCTGGAAAAAGTGCACTAAAAATCTGTGAATTGCAGCATTAATCAGCATTGTAGTTAGTGAGATAGCTGTTAACTGTTTCTCGTGGTACTAGCTTATGTGTTCATGTGTTTCTTTTCCTGAGTAGAAGGTCGGGTTGTCCTTTTTGTGGGTTTAACTAAAGATCATATTTCTGGAAGATTTCTGCTTATGCATGTCCTGTGGACAGGACACCATTATAACTTGGACATACTGGAGTCCAAGTATGGACTTGGCAACTTTAGGACCTGCTGCAGGACAGACCTGGATCAGGTGAAGGAAATGAATGGAGTCTGTTCAGCCATGTAAATAATGGAAAAGGTGTTCTGTGCTCAAGTGTGGGGGTCACATTCAGTCTTGAAGGAACTTGCTGTGGCCAATGCCTGACGATGTCCTTCATTGGTGCTAAGTAAAAACACTTCCTTTGCATTAAATAGCCTGCTTTGCTGCAGACTGACATGAAAAAGCACCTTGGGAAACTGTTGTGGCATCTCAGCTCTGTCATCGGCAACCTGTGGTGCTGGAATGAGCACTTGAAAATAAAAACCTTACTAGGCTTTAATTGCACAAGAATGTTCATTTGGTCATGCTCTGTACTCTGAAGAACAGACCAACTGTATCAATCACTTGATTTTGTTTTTTGTATTGACGTATATTATATGTGTACCTGTACACATTTGTATATTAAGTAGGGCCTTAGGCCTTTAAGATGCTGTGTGTTATATGTAAACTTCACTCACTTTTTTTTGTTTAACAGGCTTAATTTACAAGTAGATTTTACCAGACTACTGGAAAAAAAGTGAATTATGTTCTGAGTACTTTTAAAGTTAATTGTTTTGTGATAGGAATGTGATCACCCCTAGAACTTGATCAGGGAGGAGCTATTCTTGTTATCTCTGTTGCAGTCCTTTTCTTTACACCTGAGGTTGATGTCACTTTTTTGTTGTAATGGGCATGGAATGGAGCAGAAAATGACTGGGTTTCTCTTCTTCTGCCTCCAGCTTTTTTCTGAGAGTCTGTAGAGTCAGCTGCAAACTTGTCTAAGTCTGTGGAAATGGGACCAAGATACTAATTTGAATGCTTTCTGTCTTGGTTTGGGAAGACAGGTGTCTGCCAGGGAAAACTGAAGTTTCCCTTGGAATGGAGAAAAACCCACTCCCTCCTAGTTACTGTAATTTTGCAATTAAAGGCTTTCAGGCAAAGATTTGGGAATAGGAATAACAGTTCTTTACTAGGAATATTAAAAATACAAATATAGTAGTACAAAAGCAAACAAACAAAAATCCTAGAAAACCCTGACAGAGTCAGAAGTACCACCTGACACCCAAGGTGTCAGGGTGTTGGAAGCAGTCCAAATAAATCTTCCTGGCATGACAGATGTGGTTCTGTTAGAGTAGAGACGATCCTGTAGAAGGGTCTAGTGGTGGTGAGATGGGTCCAGTCTTCCTCTGGGAATCCAGTGGAACACAGGCTGCCTTGGTGTCCCTGGGTCTCAGTTTTTATCCAGGTGGGAATGGTTGGCTCCTCCCCACTGGGTGGAGCATCTCACAATGGGAGGATGCAATGTGTCAGTCACTGGTGAGCCTTAATGGCCCATTAAAAGCAGGTATCCCTCTGGAGGGAGGATGGATCATGGAAGAGAAGAGGGACATTGCTCCACCTGGTTTTACCACCTGGCCCATTAACAGAAGATACCTGCCCCTTCCCCCTAGAGTTATGAGGAATGGGTCATACAAGAGATAAAGAAAACATCTCCCCAACTGGTTTCAACAGATGGAAAAATATAATAAACATTTTTTTGGTTACATAACCCACAACACTTTCTAATACCCATTTTGCATGGATATTAGAATAATACCCATTTTGCAGTGGGAATAGGAAAACATGGGAAACTTCAGAAAAAAACCATGGATTGGGTTTTTAATTTTTTGTTGTTTTGTTGGTTGTTTTTTTCTTCTGTTGTTGTTGTTGTTTTTTACATTGAAACAGCCTTCAATGATGCTGATTTTAGCACCTTCGAGGAGTCCCTTGAGGGGCTGTGTCTATTCCCTATGCCTTGGTGTTTGGGAAAAAACACTAAGGTTGTACTTCATC
Source organism: Prinia subflava (assembly GCF_021018805.1). Lineage (NCBI taxonomy): Eukaryota > Metazoa > Chordata > Aves > Passeriformes > Cisticolidae > Prinia > Prinia subflava. The sequence continues at coordinate 44,293,054 of NC_086283.1, read as the reverse complement.
CTTTTAAATGTTTGGACAGCCATTTGACCAGTGCGAATGACAGGAATCAAAATTCAGAAGCCACCAGGCAAAGGAGGCATTTACCTAGATAGAATGCAAATTTTCTATTTCTTCCTGTGTGTAGGTGCTGCTCTTGTATGAAGGTTTGAAAGAGCCTGCAAAAGATTCATGTCACAGATTTTTTTTTCATGTGAACTTCCAGTCATTACTATTCTTTATTGAGTACCTGACAGTTAAAAGTACCTTGACTTTTGCTTTTCAAGTTTGTTCTCTTAGGGGAAATGGAATTGTGCTCAAAAAGCTGTGTTTTTCTTGTTTATTCCGCTGAATTTCTTCTCTTGTCTCCAGAAGTGTCTCAAGGAGGCAATTAGTCTTTAGGAGGAGTTTAATAAAAGACTGGTGACTTCTATCAATCTGGGGTGAGACATGGGTAACAGAATTTCTGTTCAGGATGTTCCTGTTGGTTTCTATTCAGCTTTTTGAAATGCCAGTTCTCCTCAGATCAGGAGGATCATTTAACTGGCTTTTTCTGAGTTCTTTTAAGTTTCTGCTGTACTTGGCATTGATGAGACCATTCTTGAAATTCTTTAGGCCCCTCATTCCAAGACAGACAGTGAGGTGCTGTGGGGTGTCCAGAGAAGGACAATGGAACTGGTGAAGGGTGTGGAGCACAAATCCTGTGAGGAGGGGCTGAGCGAGCTGGGGGTGTTTAGCCTGGAGAAAAGAAGACTGCAGAGAGATCTTAAGACTATCTACTGAAAAGGGTTGTATGGAAGTGGAGGTCAGTCTCCTCCAGGTATCTTCCTAGGATATGCTAAAAATCTGCTCCATCATACTTCTCGTTTTTCTTAAGGAAAGAACAGAAAGCACAGTTACAAGTAGGAAATAGTTTCTGTTTGAAGAGTGACTGAAAAGGTAGCAGTCTTTGGCTCAGAAGAGAGATGAATTGGATGATGTTACAAAAACTTTCAAAATTAACTGTCAAGGAGAGCAAGTATGAATTGATTCTTTACTGGTTTTGAATAAATAAAGCTCAGAATTGTTAAACAAAGGTAGTTGGAGCTGGGTTAAAATAAAAATTCGTATTTTGTAGTGTTAGGCTCATGAAATTCCTTATTCATGTGTAAAACAAAGTCTGCATGGGATTGAGGAAACCAAACTGGTGTTTGGAACAGAGATCTACTGAAAATCACAAGATAGCCAAACTGTATTTAGGCGTGGAATTTCTGGAGTTGCCAGAGGCTGGAAAGTGCGAGATGGAGAGGGGTATGTGAGGGAGGGCTGTTTGCCCACTTCTAGAGCCCAATTTTGGAAACTAGACACAGAAATAAATTATCCTTAAGCTGAGCTGTTCTGCTCATTTTTATATTTGTGCATTTCTTCTTTTATTTCAAAATTTGAACCTAGGTTGAAAGAGCTTTGAATCTAGGTGGAAAGGAACAACTTCTAGATTTCTGGACTAAGCTGTAACTGCTTTTAATGTGTGAGCTGGCTGTATGTGTGTGCTATCTGTCATGCGTTCCAGACCTCTTGTAGGTACTCTGGCCAACCTGCATATCAGGTACATGCACAGAACACCTTTGGTTTCATGTGTAGATACACTGTTCAGCTAGTGCATCCCAAATGCATCACAAGTGCTGCACAAACTCCTCAGGTATAAACCTGTATTGCCTTCTGTGATTTACATGGTGGAAGTTTAGAATCTAAAAAGGAAAAGATCTTTAGCTGAAGTCTGATGTAGTATGCCCATAGGAAATCTCTCTGTATAATGATTTGCAGTCAAATCTTAGCAAACAGTCAGTAGACTGTGAATATTCTGATAATTATTTCTGTTGCAGAAATAATTGCTATCTGGTAATGGTACATTTCTGCTGTAATACAAACATATACATATCAGATTAAAATCTTTTTTTTTCTTTTGCAGGAAAACTTTGAAGATGCCTATGAAAACATCCCCGTGTAAGTAGAATTTTTTAAATGTGTGTTTTTAAAAAACTCCTTATACAGAATTGGAATACTGAGTGCACACCATTCCATGGAACCATAATTTTATATGCACTGACTACATTCATGTTTTTCAGAACAGTTGAAGTCCTCAAGAGTTGAGAAACAGAAGTGTAATTAGGTTGATATATATGATGAAATATTTGTCAACAAATATGAAAATTGTAAAGAATTAAAAATAGGAAATCCAGTAACTAAGTTACATACCAACAGCTCTAGACTTTTTTGCGTAGTGAAAAAATGGTCGCTTAACATTATTAGAAAAACTTGGGATCACACAACATGCAAGACCATCTAAGTAAGATTTTCAAATGGAAATAGATATATATATATATATATATATATATACACTGCTGCACAGATGTTTTCCCCTAATGACGTGAGATACATTAACTTCTTGGGTGTAAGATCTCATGCCAAAGCCACAACTCTCTTAAACTGTGATGAAAACACATTATGCTGTTTGTAAGTGTTTTTAGTTTTTCTCTAGGATTTTATTGCATTTTTTGTGCCATAAAACACATGAGAAGGGGACTTGTGCTGATATCCTCAGATTGCTAAAACACTTCTAGACCCAGCAGTAGGTTTGGCCTGAACTTCGTGGCCAAAACATCCAGGATCTTGGCAAATTGTATTTTACAGATTTCCCAGGCCCTCTGTTTGTATCTTACGTAGAGTAGTAAGGTCTGATCTGTGTAGAACTGAGAAAATTAAACATTGTTTCCTGACACTCAGAAGGAAACAAGAACCTGATATGTTCAAGTTGAGAATTCTTCGTGTTAATGATTGCTTATTATTCCTTTGGCTGCCTATCAGTTTGTGTTTGACTGGGTAACCTATCTCTTTGGCCACTGTTTCCCCCTGGGACAAGGACAAGAGTAACTTTGAAATACTGTGTGAGAATATTTATCCAATATTCATTCCTTCTATAACAAAGTGGTTTTGTTGTTTTCTATTGATGTCTGAGCTAGGCATGGTTGTTTATTTTTGCCATGCAGAGCATGTTTTGTTCTTCCTGAGTGTCTCTTCTGTGTTCATGGTTGTCTTATGGGTACCCTTTTTATAGCAGAAGTTAGGATGTCAGTTTATTCTGGCTGGTATTGCTTCCATCTGTAATAAGCATGATATAGAAGAGTAAATGAAAGATGATAGAGAGAATATTAATGGAACAAAAAATTATGTTGTTACTTAAAATCATATTGAGCATAGTGAATGTGTATATTCTTTTTGTATCTGGGCAAGATTCTTCACTGGGCTAGACTCTGCTTTCTCAAATCCTTTCAAAGATATGGCTATTTAAAAAATGTGCCTAAGGAACTGAAAAAAGTCTTGGAATGTTTTGTGAAAGTCTTCAGTCTAATCTTTCTTGAAATGTTTTGATTGTCGTTTTCAGATGATGCTAGTAGTTTGCCTGAGGGAAAGCCTTTTGTAAATCTAATGCCATAATGGTTGTTCCTAACCTTTCTTTATCTATTAATAGAGAATTAATTGTAGTTTTTTTCATTACTGTATTGAAACAATGGATGGCCAGAGGTTTAAGCTTCTGGGAAGCTGTCTCTATTTTTTTGATTTTGCTGCTGATAACATTCACTTTCATAGTTTCTCTGTGTCAGTGTTTCATTTTCCCTTATTTTGGATAGGAAGGTGACATTGTTAGAGCTCTGTGATGATATGCTTGTCATTGGTTTGAGTGCTTTGTTGCAGTTAGTTATATCTAATTGAATGTAACTGAAATGGACCTTTTTTATAAGGAGTTGTGTCAACAAATACTCATGTTTACTTTTGAGATCAGTTTGGGTTCAGATTCTCTCAGATCATCATGTTGGTTTAGAGACCTGGGAAGGAACGTGTAACAACCAGATCTTCGTAGTATTTCGTACACCACTCTGCAATTCTTAGTGTAAAATATGTACACAGTAACATGGCTCTGTATTTTGCACCGGTAGATGCTAGTGAACAGTTTTGCTATTCCAACTTGACTTCAACTGGCTTCATTCTTTACATATTATTGCATACTTATAGATACCAGATTGTGCAGGTTAGATGTTGAAAAGGCAGTGAGTTACCTTAATATGCTAAAATCCTTCTCTAAATCTCATGTGCTGGCTGTCATATCTGAGGACAGGCCCAGGGCGAAATCAGTGTTTGCTTCAGTGGTTTAAATGTATCAGGTTCTGTATCTAGACTCCTTTGTCATCTTCTGCTCATGGTAGCTACTGTAGATACAAACAGCAACTCTAAACCACGTAATGATCACAAAGTACTTGCTTTGTAGAAACATGAAGAAACCTTTAAGTAGAGTTATTTACTGTAAATTTTGTTCACTGGTGCTAAAGCTGAAGAAAGGCTATTGGAGTAGGTCACTCTCCATTTTACTTAAAACAAGCACTAGCGTTTAATGTCTTCTCTGCCAACAAAAGTAACTGAGTTTTGAAAGTGTTGGTTTGGTAGTAGTGTTAGATAGAACATCTTCAACCTTCCGAGGATAATAGGTGGAATATATGTCAAAGTAAATTCACCATTACTTGCTTGTGTTAACTCAGAATCAGTTTGACTGGCATACTCTGTTGAAAAAGCAACTGAGTAACTGGAGATAAACTGTGATTTGTGTTGTGGAAATTGAAGCCTCTGCCAAGAAACTTTGTGGTGGTAGACTGCTTTTTTACCATTTTTCCACTGGAGTGTCTGCTTCCAAGATTTAGGCTGTGTGGATGTGTTTGACAAAGTTACCTAATGCCTGCCAAGCATCCACAGGTTCAAAAACATACGTATATGGAACAGATTTCTGTGTGGTTTATTCTTTTATTTAATGCTTGCTAAAAATACCTCATCAATACCCAATTCTTACTGTGAAAAAACTATAACTTTATCTTCTTACTAAAGAAGATAATTTTCTACTTCTTTGAATTCTTTCAATATATTTCTGCTACCTTAATTTTTACTCAAATTATTCTGAAAATTTTTTTTGTAGAATGCAGATGTTCATGTTTTCTGTTGCCAGAGTGTAATTTTCTAAATGATATTGTCTTTGGCTTTACAACTAGAATGAAAGTGGTTTGAGTTCTCAACAGTTTTTAAGCATCATGGTATTAACCTTTAGCATGCACTGACCTTGCCACTGCTATTTTGATTTCTGTATGTATTATATCCTCTAAAGTTCTCAATTTGTTTAGAACATGTATGAAATATTAATTCTGTTGGTATTTCTGTCCATCTCATTTTACATACTGTTCCTTAAAATGTCATCTGTATCTGAAAGGAGTAAGGAAGCATCAAGTTACATTTGTCCATGCAAAAACTACTTACATTGCCATGCAGTCTTTCTCTTTGAGGTAAAGGCAAAGATAGTGCCTTTATTTAGTACCCCAGTATCAGAGGTTTATGCAAATGAATAGCAGCATTTAGAGGAGCTGTGTTGTGATGCTGTGTCGGTATGTTTATAGAAGATATTTTGTAGTTGTCTTTGTGGAGAAACAGAGTAGTCTGCCTGACTGCTGCAAGCAGCTCATATGCAGAGGAAGTCTTCATGTTGTGCTATTTATACAGAAATTTCAGACACCAGACCCTAATTTATGTCATCATTGGAAAGATAGTGAGATCTCATTTAAACACATTTAAAACATGAAGCATTGAAAAAGTGGGAGCTTGTATTCTAGAAGCAAAGCAGATAGATTATTTTTGATCAAGAATGGAACTCAGGATTTTTTGTCTTTATCACTTTCACAAAAAGAGGCATACTTCATTGATTCTCTTTTGCATTTTCTTTGCCTACCCGAAGCTGTGTACTGTTAATCCTTGATCCTACCAAAGCAGCTCTGTGTGGTATTACTGGGTTGATGGATTAAGGGCCAGAAGTGTTTAAGGAAGTTAGAGCAGGTTATCCTTGTAATCTTAGATGTGTAGTTAAGATTTCAGTTACACCTGCACATGCGAGTGTTTTGTCAGTGAACAAAATTGAACATTTAAGGAAATGGCTCTAAACTCAAATTTTAATTCAGGAAGCCAATAACTTTTAGGAAGAGTTCCTGCCTTCACAAGTTTAAACTCACGTTCTGACATTGTCTTGAGATGGTGAGAAGCAGCTGTGACAATTTAAATTATCAAAATTTTATTTTCTTATGTTTGACCCTCAAGGTTAGTGGAAAAAAATCCAGTAAAGGCAGTTTCTGTGTCTAGAAGATAGTATTTTCATAGCTGCATAAATATAAAATATGACACAGTAGCTACTTTATATTGTAAGTTTCAGGATTTGAAACGGCAATAGTGATACAGCAGCCTAATCTCTCTGATCTTTTCCCACCCCAAACAGTTCAAAGATTATAAATTGATAACTTGGAGAGGTTTTCATTGGGCAATAATTATGTCAATCCTAACATATGTTTATTGCCACTACACCTTTTCCCTGTGCTGTAAGATTTCTCTGTGTTTGTATTTCAGTAGAAGACTTCAGGCCACATTGTGCTATTGTTCATATGGGTATCTTCTGTTCACTTTGAAATGTGCATTTCCATGTGTGTTCATAGCTCCTTAGAGAGGAGGTAAAGACCCAAAGCCAAACAAACCATTTCAGAGACATTGTACATGGAAGTGTCCAAAATTCTGCATATTTTCCACACCTTGTTATTCTTTTTGCAACCTTTGCTGAAAGGCTGGTGCACAGAAAGATATCACAGCATGTTTTTGTTATCCCGTGTTCACCAAAAGAGATCTGTCTTAACTGAGCCTAAATATTTCTTCGCTGCTCTGTGGCTTGTTCTTTCATTACAAATTACTTAACACCATGGCTTTAAACTCACATCATACTAGGTGTGGGGCTTTTTGGAGACTTCTGGAATTTATTTAAGTATCGTGTTGGAATCTTGATTTTATGCTGGCATGCACGATCACATCAGTGTTTTCTTTCTTTAAATTTCTTTCAGGAAAGTAATGTTTGTTCTGTGCTTTAGTAAAGACTGCATGTCCTGGGGTGACAGGATATTTTCATGCTTTGTATCCCAAATCATGTGTTTCTGTTCCCATGTTCTCTGTTTTGTCTATAGCTGAGCCTGTCCCCCGGCTGCTTGCTTTTGGCTTGCTTGCTGCTAGCTTTAGGCTGCTTTGCTGGCTTTGCTCTCTTGCTTTCTGCTTTTTTGCTTGCTTTTTGCCATTTTTCTGCTTTTGTTTTTCCCCTTCTTTCCTTCCTCCCCTTCCCTGAAGACATCGGACCTGCTTCGGGCCCTGATTCGGGAACATCAAGGAAACCCCCCTGGAGTCTGCACCTGAGAAAAGCTTTGGCACCCTCCCCTCACCCTCTCTTATTTCACTGGTGAAAACACTTGTTGTCATCTCGGACTGTTTTTCTTGTGTTGGGGAGTGTTTTTTTGTTGTTTCTTAATAAACAAATTTTTTCCACTTTTCCTCTGAGGAAATTCCTCCCGAACCCGGTGGTGGGGGAGGGAGTTGTGGAGATCCTCCCCTAATTTGTCCTAAACCAGGACACTGCATAACACTATTTGTAGCCCTGCAGCTCAAGAATTGCCTTGTCTGAATAACTTCTGAGACTTGGAAAGTGATGTAGACTTTTGGTTTGGTGGTACAACCATTAAGATGTAAGTGGTTTAGATAAGAAAATGGAAAGATGAGTTTTAATTCGTTGATGAATAATACATTAGTCAGATGTTGCAAAGTAAGGAAAACAGATTGAAACCCAGATTTGCCTGTATGTTTATTTTAAGCTATCAAACAACAACAGAAAGAATCCTGGTTTTTTGTAGTGTTGTTTCAGTAGTTTGATTTGGTTATGTCATGTTCACCCCTTCCCCTTATCTAATGATTAAATGCTGTCACAGAGTGTTTTGGGAATCAGTCTAAGTGGAAGGTGTAGTCAGTTTAGTAGATTAGTTAATTTTCCTTTAAGTCAGTCCAGGGAAAAACTTTTGAGCATGCGTTGATACTTGCAGACAGAAAGCTTGTTTTTGTCAGCTTTGTGGAAATGTTCTCCTAACTCACTCAGCTTTTTCTAGAAAATAGTTTCTGAGCCATCAAATGTGGACTGTCTGAAACTTATGCTGTGTTAAAAACAGAACACAGTATGGTTTTTGGGGAAACTGAGTTGACATCTATGTGACTGGATAACCTTGACTCAAACTTGTCTACTCTTCATGTATTGGCAAGGTCACAGAAATCCTGGCAATTTTTCCTTTGTCCCTAATATTGTTTTCCAATGCCCCTAATATTGTTAGTTTATTAACTGACAATATGCATAAGCACAACTTCATATTACATGGTAGAGAACTATATATCTCTGAACTCCTTGACCTTTAACGCTACTGGGTCAAGTTTTATGGAAAAGGTAGAATGTCCTGATTTTAAAGGTGCTGTTGTCCATAAATTACAGGTGTCAATCTCATCTCTTTGAAGGGTTTACAAGATTCATGAAAATTTTTTTACCTGATCATAGCCCTTCCCACAGATGTTGTAGGAAATTCTGTGCAATTCTTTCCCAATATGTTACAAATAAGAATGTTTTAACAAAAGTAAATTGTTTAAATAAATTGAAGTGTTACTGCTGATACTACTCAGCACGCACCTGAAATAAGTAAATGCAAACCTGTGTTTTCCTGCATTTTGGTTTAAAAGACTTGTTTGAGAGATTTTTGCAAGTAAATCTGTTCATAACAGTAAACATAGCTAGAAATAGGTACTATTAGCCCAGTTGCTACAGCTTTAAAGAATACCTTTTGAAGGTAATAGTGGAAGACATATTTTAATTTTCCGCTGCCTAGCTTCTGTGTACTGAGCTTTCATCATACCTCATCTAGAGAGATTAGATCCAGGGGATGAAACTATCTATGTTGTAGCTGTTTTGTTTGGACTCCTGCTTTCTTCTATTGCAGCTGATATTGATGAAGAGAACTGTTTATTAACAGCTCTCTGCGTTAGTGATTTGTTTTGGTTCTGGAACTCTACCTAAAAATTTGGATTTCTGGGTGGAAAAACAGTCAAAGGGTTAATTAAAAAAAAGTGATGTTTGAGTACTGTCAAATACAGAAAATTAAACATGAGATACAGTTATTTTTCTTCAGTGTTGCTTGCTATCAACTCTCATGTATTTGGTCTAGTTTTCCTGCAGTTGCTTTAACATACTTTACTGCAATGTCATTAGCATACTTTTCCTTTTCTGTCTGACTTTTAATTGTGGCGCTTTTTTTTTTTTTTTTTTTTTTTTTTTTTTTTTTTTTTTTTTTTTTAATATTCAGGAAATACTAATGTGACTGGCCCCTTTTTTGTCTTTAAATATAAATTACTTTGCATTCCTCATGTCTCCATTTTCCCCTTGCAGTTAGGAGTGATGGATTAGAATTAGGCTGCAGCACAGATTGGGAGAATCTCCCAGCATCCTCTTCCTGCAGAGGCATCAGCTTCCAGCATTGACTGTAGCTGCTGCCACTCTCACTGACATTTCTTTTGAATTCGGCTATGGAGAGTGCTTCTGTTGCCAGCTGCTGGCATGGAAACTTTTATTCTTTTTGCTTGATAACTCATTAATAAAACCTCATGGATATTGAGAAATAAAACAGAATCACTTCTCTCTTTATTCTTTTCTTTGCCTGTTTGCTCCTTTTTTTTTTTTTTTTTTTGCGTGTGTGTGCGCACGGTGGGAAAAGAGTGAAAGAAGCAGCACTTATTTTTACACAAGGACTCTATTTACATACCTGAAGTTAACTGAATTAATCCTGTAAGTATATTATCTCTGCCTACTAGTCCTTGAAATCATGAATGTGCTAGTAAGATTTATGGAATTTTGTCTGTGAAAATTTGGTTTGGAATGTATGTCAAACTACAACATTGTTTTTTTCTATAGGTTTCCTTGAAAATAAAGGGAAAATGATATATTCACAATGGGATTATGAAATTGTTTCTCTTCTGCACTTTGCAGTGGTGAACAATGCTTTTAGAGAGTAGAAGCTTCTCTGCTGATGTCAGTGCTTAATCAGCTCAGATATTGTAGGTTGTAGAACACTGCAAGGTGTGTATTTTGGGATGTCATTCTTTAAAATGTGGCAATTTAAGAACAGTATCAGACTTACAGCTACTTTTGCCATTTATAGACTATGTCTTCTGCTCCTGGTAGCTGTGCTGATTTAACCATTTCAGGTTATATAATTTTTTACTTAAACATAAATAATTTATTTCATGGAATGCAGTGCAGTGCAGCTTTCAAGGTATTAAATGTTAAGTATAATGCAGTGTTCTTTTAGAGACTTTAGTTATTTCAGAATACCTCCAGCATAGGCTGTAAGTTCACTATGTAATAAATTCAAGTAAATTGGTTTGAAGTTTAGGCAGAGTGTCTTGCTAGGATCATGGTGTCCTAATTGTCTCTTTGGATCTGGGCCAATATTTGTGTGACGCAGTGTTAGTCCTATAAACATCTGGCCTGATCTAGTGTCCTACTTGCAGCATGAGTTATTTTTTCTTTTTTTCGTAGCAAGATAAGTTAAATTTTTATTCATTTCATGTAAAACTGCCAGTGAGCTGTCACTATTATTCATATATGCTAGCTCTTCAAGGAGGTTCTTTCTCAACCTATTTTGTTGTCAGCATGCCTTATTTAGACCTAGTTTCTAGCAGAAATGTTGAACAGATCAAAATTACATGGTTTTTTTTGTGAAAATCTATTTGTATTTATCTACATGGTGTATGTGAAGTTTTCGCAGTATCGCCCTCTGCAATATTCAGGTGATCGTTTTTGTACACCATATTGTATGCATTGACCTCAGCCTGATTATTTGGTATAAACTATTAGTCTGATGAGCAGTATTCAAACATAGTAAATTCTCATTTTATCTGCAATGATCTCATGTTAAAACTTACATCTAAAAATGCCATCTAACCACTGAGTTCCATTAAATAAATCTGATAACCTTTTACATGGCTGTGTATTCCCATTAGTGTTGAACAGAATAAGTCAATGTAAATCAGAATTTCTCTACCTGCAAACCATACTGGCATTTACTTAATTTTTCTGCCTTCTCAGTCAGACTGTGGTCAATTCTAAATACTTGTGATTTGATTGTTTTTCTGGCAGTTTTTAAGCTTACGTATATGTTGTGTCAGATTCATGCTGGAGTGGCTTGATATGCTTAAATAGGATTATTTCGTAACCATTTTAGTGATCAGACATATGTGTATGCCTATTTAGGTGGGTAAATAGTAACCTAAGGAGTTGGAATGTCTTGCTTTCACATTATGGCTGAGTCCTTATGGGAAATTTGGGTCTCCCTTTCGGTCTATGTGCAGTGCAATCTGCTGTTGAACTTAAGAACTTGGCATCAGATAAAGTTGCTGATCTTTGTTGGATGATAAAAACACCTGACTTGAAAGAAATTGGTTATTGACTTACTGAATACGAATAGTGATCAGTCAAAAATGGAAACATTTGGCTATGCTCATGTTTCTTTTCAAAAATACAAATAAGATAGTAAAGTGGCTAGAAATGTAGCCTGTGTTATTTTCAGGGTAGTAGACTGTTGGCAATGGTGGATTGATGGTAAGCCAGCAAGATGAGCTTCACCTTGGCACTATATCCTGTGGCACCTGAGATTCAAGCAGATGGTCAGCTTTGCCTAGATTTTTTTCCTTGAAACTTATTCTGTTGCTTTGTTGCATCTGCAGAGTAAAATGTGAGGATACACCAATCAGTATTTTCTTGTGGTGTTCAGATGCTGCATTAATAATAGATACGTAGGTAAGCAAAATCCATCTTTTAAATAAGACAGGCCACTAGGCAAGTTCCTTATCTCATTATCTCTCCCTGCCCCCTCAGTCATTAAAATATCTGGAAGCTAAACCTCTTGATCACTTTCTTGTAGTCAATTGTTAGATTCTCATGAGGCAGCACTGTGGTTGCTGGGCTGCTTTCTGACTAGGAGGCAATCCAGTGTATGCTCTCTTAAGTTGGAGATTACGAACAAAATTTACATTCAGAATGTAAAGCAAATAAGCATTATTTTCTCCTGATACATGGTGATCTGACATGTAAATTTCAAGATCAGATGAGACTTCTAAGAAAGATTTTTTGTTTGTATAGAAAGTTTTTGTTTGTTTGATGGTCTTTTAATGCATTTCATTTGTGAGACAGCATTACAAATATTTCTGCTGCTATGAGCAGTAGTAACTCTTAAAATAGAACATTGTCACCTGGAGGTAAATCTGTTTAGTTTAGAAGAGCTAAGAATGGAACTTCTAGCTCTAAAAAGAAAGAGAGAACAAACATTTTTCTCAAAATATGAGCAAAATACGTTTCCCCTGCCCCCAGCTTCTGGTCTGTAAGACAGAACTGTATTTGCTATCCTTGCCCTTGCCTTTTTGTTACATTACATGTAACATTATACCTGTTAATGTATAGAAATGGATCAATTAAAAATCTCTCTTACTGAAATTCTGGCAGTCTATGAAAAGCTATCAGCTTGACCTTTTTTTCGACAATGCTGAAGTATAGATAAAAACCGTAAAGTCATTCTCACCTCATTTTGGTGCATATTATTTTAATAATGGTTGGTTTTCAAATAGGAGCAGGTACCTCATTTGTTCTCCCTCAGTTATCTCCTCACTTCTCACTGTTTTTCTGAGAGCTCCAACTTCTTTTCCACAGCTGATCCTTTTGAAAAATAGTTTTCAGTGGTTTCTCTTTATGTATACAAATATGTAATATCAGCTAGCTCCTGTTTCTTTTTGCTCTGCATCATGTTTTCTGCCGCAGCTGTAAACCGAGGGAGAAGAAATAATTTAGAAAATCCTAACCCAATAAACAAAACCCCAACACAATGAAGCAACACCCCCCCCACCACTGCTATTAAAGGAAAGGAAAACGCCTTAGTGGTGAATTGGCTTGTTCATTCAAAGGATGGTATTGGCAGATCCATTGGTATTGCAGCAATGATCCAGAAATTCACTGGCACAGATTTACAACCATCTGGCTAAATGCTGCTCATAGTCAGGTAGTGTTGAGGAGGAAGGTGCAACGCTGATCTGAATTGCTTTCTACTATGGTGTTTGCATCATGTGGTACTACCAGCTCTGTGGGTGAATAGGTGTCTCCAAAAATTCAAATGGAAGCTAGTACCAAGGAAGGGCTTGGGTAAGAGCAATGCTGTTTGTCTCTCTCTGCTGTAGAATAAGATATGAAATACAGTGTTAGGAAGTCCTAAGGGAGGAGGAAGTGAAAATAAGTGTGTTACCCTGGTGGTTTTGCCTGAATACCAAGCTATGTAACCTAATGTAATTTAAACAAAATGACCATTCAGGGAGTGTTCGTCAGTTGTGTGTTTTCTGTTTTTTTGTGTGGTTGTGTTTTGTGGTTGTGGGGTTTTTTCGGTTTGTTTGTTTGTTTGGTTGGTTGGTTTTTTGTTTTTGTTTTTGTTTGGTTGGTTTTTTTGTTTTGTGTGTGTGTTTTGTTTGTTTGTTTGTTGTTTGTTTGGGTTGTTTGTTTTTCTTCTTATTGTTATATTTGTTTCTTTCTTTAAAAAAAATGCCTGATGTTGAATGCATTTTATTATTGTGAGCTTTTAAGTAATTTCTGTCTGTTTGCAAATTTGGCTAGCACAGCATTGCATAGTTTTGCTGCCAATTGTGTTTTTTAAAAAAAATGTTCAGCATACAGAATATTGCATGCATTGGTGAAGTTCTGAAACAGTGAAGACAGTGAGCCTTCAAAGGAATAAAATCTGCCTTGCATTGGCAAATTTTTTTCAGTGCTTACCACAAATATTTATTTACCTAAAATTCATGCCTCTCATAAAAAGGGATGTGTGCATCATGAATGCAGAATTTGGTGTGGAGGTATGACATGGGTAAAATAAATTACTGTTTACTATACTGACCAGTTGGCTGAAGTTTTCAGACTTTCTGTATCAATGGTAATAGCCTAGCATAGGAATTGCTTTATATAGATTGCAAATAATTTCAAATGCCTAGTGGTATTCCTTAAGGTTTTTTTTCTTATGGCATTTAGCCATTTTTCTGTTGTATGATTATAAATGGTATTGAAGACAGAGTTTTAGATTAAACAGTAAAAGAGTTTGCAACAGTTTTTCTGTTTTCATTTAAAAAATACTGATCATGTGATCTCATATTTCTTCAAGATTACTTTAACACAAAAGGTTCAAGAGTCTTTTTTGTTCATAAACTGGATGTCATTGGCCACTTAAAAATATTGTGATCCTTTTAGTGTCAAGGATGTAATATGCTTTAATAACTTAGCACCAAGGATTGTTCAACTGTGAGACAGGTTACTCAATTTGATTGTGCATTTCTGAATTATTCTCTGGATGAGAGGTATGCCTAGCATGCCTATAGGTGAAAGAAAAAAAGTCAGCTTCATGAGGCTTGCCTGATGGCCCTTCAGAGGTTGAATCCTGTATCAACTTGTTCAGTCCAACAAGATACTGAAAGACATGTGCCAACTCTAGCATAGTGTGGGATTGAGGTGTGTGTGCAGTTTCTTGCATATGTGAGTACTCCCTCAGAGTAACACACCTTCATGATAGTTCCTTAGCTTCAGGCTTGGTGCAGTAGTAGTTCCTGAAGGTCATGCATTTCTGCTCACATTTCTTTTAAACCAAATCATGCAGAAGTCTCTCACTTGGGAGATTTAAAAGTAATCTCTTGTATAAAAAACTCCAACACAACTAAAAAGCTATTTCCATTTGCTTTTTTGAACCATTTTTTAATCCATTTCCTGTATGTCAATGGATTGTATTACCTTCAGCCATCCTTCACTAAACACTCTAGAACATAAAATGCAGGCCTAACAGAGTATCTCCGTAGGATTTTGCAACAAGTTATTTTGCTTCATTTCATGATGCTCTTGGTGGGCATTTGCCGTGAGAACTAGTGCAACCCACCGCTCTGTAGTAGGTAGGTAGTACTCCTACAAGTACCTCACCTTCTGTTTGATGAATTGTGTTGCCACTTCATCTGTACAAATAACTAATAAAAGTGATAGCAGATAATACTGTCCCTTAAGGAGTGACTGAAGCTAAATTTTGGCACAGCACTAGACAGAAAACAGGAGTATTACTGTTAGCTCGTGTATGAGTGATGGATGAGAGGGATAAAGTGCAAAAGCAATTTTTCTTTTCAGATTACAAACTTAGTGATGAGGAGTCCAATGCTTTCAAAACATGAAGAAAGTTATTTGAAAAAATATTTACCGTTGGCAGAAGGAATATCTGAGTTTTCTGTGTGGTTGCTCAGATACAATGAATACACAGATGTATGGTAGTCTTAATGTGAAAGTAGTTCCTGTTGGACAGTTCAAATCTTTGTAGTTGCTAGCTGTGCATATAGAAACAATAAGTGCAGCCTTAGAACAGGTATTTCAAGGACAAAACATCAAAAATTTGTCATGAGGAGATAAGCAATCCTGTAAGCTTTTCATGCATAAGAGACTGCCCTCTATTTGGAGGAACATTAAATATGTACTAACAACCATACTTCACTAGTGTTTCCTTAAATAAACGTGGTAGAGACGTTTCCTGTTACCCACAGACAGAGACACAGTTTGCCTTTTCTGCTTAAAGTTTATTGAAAAAATATGACTCCTTACAGAAGCAAGATGTTGTTGAATCACAAGAGGAATTGACACATGTTGATGAACGATAAAAAGGAAAAAAGAGATATGGGATTTGTACTAGTATTTTACAGAGGTAGGCAGAAAGAAAGCCTAGCTCTGTAAAACAGTCTCTGCCATAGTATGACTCTTTCCACTTCACTGAGACTGAAGTAACAGTAGATTATGACAGGATTTCCAGTGTTTGAATGTTTGAAGACTGACAGATATCAACAACAAAGAACCTATTCCTTAACAACTTCCTTTTTCTTAGTGTATGATTTTCAAATGTTAGAGTCAAGAATGTTAGTATTCTTGTCCTAGTGACATACTTCTAATCTGAAGCATAGTTTAAAATTAAAACACAGCAAAAAGAAGAATGCCTGGAAAAGACATTTGCTATAGTAATACAAGGTGTCTGGGTCAGTTGAATCTAAAAAAAAGAGTAGTAATGTGGTGGTGACAGTTTTTCTACTGTTTTGGATCTTTGCTATATAGTAAAGCCAGACAAGAGGCCATCAAGTGCATTTTGGCAATGTAAAGCCATGCAAGACATTAAGACGAAGTGATGATTTAGTAATATCTCCGTGATATGTAAACCGTGACCTTTGATACTGTAGTTTCAGTACAGCTTTTGATGTTGGCTGGGAGAAGGTCTTCCAAGGAGACAGTGGATTCCAGCCCTCACAGGGCTGATTTGAGTTTATTTTATGCTGAGCATGGACAGAAGTACACAGCACAAGGCCACATGTGTGAAAGAAGCGTAGTGTGGGGCTGTGCATAGTCTCCCTGACACATGGAGGGAGGGGAAGAGAGATCCTATCAAGTGAAAAGATTTTAAATGACCACTGTTCTTGGACACTCCAAGGGATCAGTAAAGTTGAGGAGAGCAGTGTACAAAAATACCCAGACCCTTCTAGCCAAGCAAATGGAACTATGGAATAGATTCTACTGAGGATCAACTGTTACTTGCCATTGAGAAGTTGCATCGTGGCTGATGCTTTAAAACTGATAACGAGATAGTTACTCTTTTTGATATGGTAGAGCATAAACAGTTCAATATTGAGTTTTCTTGCATCAATTCATTGCTGCAGAGGCAAAGATCTACTTCAAGAGGTATATAAATATTCTGTATAGTGACAGTATCAGTATTCTCTACAACTCCCTGAAAGGAGTCTTCCAGGCTGGTTACAGTAGTAAATTTTTGACTAAAATTTTGACAGTAGTAAATCTTCTGACTGCCCTTGAAACCAGCCTGGGTTTTTTTGCTAGGAGCCAGCATATTGTTGCATGTGGTTCAGGTCTTGTTTAAGATCAGACAAATAGCTAATAACATTACTCAGGGATCTGCCCAAAAGCTGGATAATTCAGAATGGCAGTGGCTGGGGTTGTATGGGCCAGCATCTAGGGCAGTGAGCTCCTTCAGTGTGCTTGCACCTTACTCCTGAACAAGTGCAGAATCCAGAAAAACTAGTAAAATACTGAAAAAAAATTGTTCTGTCACGGTGTTCAACACTGCTTAGTACCTGCAGGAGGAAAAGAAGGTCTCTAACTATGACAGTGAGATGACAACAGGCCTTGCAGCTGCTCCAGCCACCTGAAAGACACTTTGACTTCTCCACTCTCACAGGTGGTGGCACTGCCACTGAAACCACTAAAGCAGAGAATCAGCATGGGCTGGTGTCAGTGGCCCCTGCACAGACCCAGAAGGAATGTACATGAAAATCACCCAGTCAAAACGCTTTAGCAAAAATGTCAAGGACAAGGAGAGTGAAGATGATGAAGCAGAACCATCACAAGGGCGATTTTTCAGAGCAGTTATCAAGGTGATCACAGGACTGAGTGAGCTCTGGGAGACACAAAAAGATTTCAGCAGTCATCCATGATTGTATTACTGCCTGGCGGGACAAGGGTGCTGGTGGGACAATGGAGCCAGCAGTGTGGAATGAGGGGGTAAGGAAGCCAGGCTGAGATCACTTGCTAAGGACCCAGATATTGACAAAGCAATGGGGGAAAACACATGAATCTTTAGTCTCTAGAGGCAGTTCTTATTAAGGGGGAAAGGTATCCCTGTAAAGATTATATTCCATGTAATTTAGGCAGAAGGACTGCAGTAGGGAAAGTGACTCAATTCCTAAAGGAATTAACTGTTAAAGAAATGAAGTATTTTGATGTGGACAATGCCTAGGTCCCCACGGATCCAGACCACATCTTGTGTCAATTACCCATGTGGCAGAAATTTCTATGGAGTGCAGCAAGGGCACATGAAATCCCTTGAAAACAGTAATTTGGACAGATGATGCACCACTAACAGCAGTTGGTGCAATTTTGCAACTCAGGTAATATGAAAACCATATGAAAAATAATAAAAAAAATAGGCAAGAGTATTCCTTCTTCCGTCATAGCATCTGTGGAGAAGCTAACTCAAGAACTGGCTCAGAAGCTCCAGAAGTTCAGAGGGAATATGTCATACTGCCCATCTGTGTGGGCTTGTATTTCAGTAACTGACAGCAGGTATCTCTTCCTCAAGAGAGAGGATATAGAAGGTAGACACCATGGGGTACCCTACGGTTTTACCTGCGTGACCTTGGAGATGATAGAAGGAAGTGGGATGGATGGGAACACCTCGATTCTAGATGCACTGGTGCAGGAGTTGCAGGGAGGACCAACCATAACTGGAAGTTTTTCGAGGAAAGTTGCTGCTCCAGTCTCCTGTGAGCAGTTTTTCAGGCAGATTGAATGGTGTGATCAAACTACTGATTTTATGGAGAGAAGTACTAGTCCATTTTTGCAAGATATTAGTGGGGAACAATGTGACCAGTATTAGAGGGGCCCTGCCTCTACCTGGGGGGAAGAGAGAAATAACGAGGTTTATTGCAGTGTGTGGATTTGATGGCCTGGCACAGCAGCCCCACAAGAGTACAAGGCTTCAGCAGTGTACCCTAATGTCACCAAGCTACATAGGGATGGAATCCATTTGGATTTCTGAAGTGACAGAGGTATCCAAACAGCTGACTGTATTGGAGGTGGAGGCTAGCTTGACTGACATGAGTGGCAGAAGTTGACAGGAGCAGAGGCTCCATTCATCCTTGGCATAGACTATCTCAGGAGAGGGTATCGCAAGGATTCTAAAGGCTGTTGGTGGGCTTTCAGTATACTTGCCCTGTAGATGGAGGAAATTTCAGATGTCCCGTTTGTTCTGGGGGTGAGGAACAGCAGGTGCCAACTGCCACCACAGCAGTGCACCAGAAGCGGTGTCTCACAATCTAGACTCTGTCAATCCCAGTTATAAACTAATTTGTCACTTAGAGAGCCAAGGAGTGGCCAGCAAGACCTGCTTACTCTTGAACAGCCCCATATGGCTAGTATGAAAGTCCAGTGGAGAGTGGAGGCGTACAGTAAACTGTTGTGGCCTGAATGAAGTTGCAGCATCCCTCTGAGACTGGTCTACTGGACATACTGGAACTCTCCTATGAACTGGAGTTCAAAGGCAGCCATGTGGTGCCACAGTTGATACTGCTGTTGTGTTTTTATCAATCCCTTTGGCAGCAAAGTGCAGGTTTTTTGTTTGCTTTTGTTTGGAGCTGTGTCCATAGTAGCTGGAATTGACTGCCAGTGGGAAAGACACATCTGTATCATCTGCCACAGACTGATGAAGACTGGGACAAGGTGAAGCTCTGGAACACTTGCTGTGTGTTAGTGATACCATTTTGTGTGGAAGAACAGCAGAAGTTTTTGAGCAAAGGAAGCAAATAATCAAATCCTTTTAAAAGCTATTTTGGCCATAAAACTGAATAAGGTAAAGGAACCTGCACAAGAGATCCAGCTTTTAGGAATCAAATGTAAAGATGGACAGTGTCAGATCCTAATGGTTGTTATTAACATTAACAGTGATGTCTCCACCAACTAACAAGGAAAAGACAAGATTTTTTCAGTATTGTGGAATTTTGGAGAATGCAAGTTTCTATTTGCAAGCTTGTAAGCCCTATCAAGTGACCTGGAAGAAGAATGTTTTCAAATAGCCTCCTGAGCAGCAACAAGCCATTGAACAAATCACATAGGAAATACTTTATGCTGTAGCCTGCAGGCCAGTCTGAACAGAGCAAGATGTAAAAAAAGTGCTTTTTATTGCAGCTGCAGAGAATGGACCTGCCTGGAGCTTCTGGGAGAAAGCACTAGGGGAGTCCTGAGGCTGACCTCTAGGTTTTTGGAGCTGATCATACAGAGGATCTGAAGCCCACTCTACTCTTAACTGAAAAGGAGATTCTGGCAGTTTTCAAAGTGTCTGAGCTGCTTCAGAGATGGGTGGTACTGAAACACAGCTTCTGGCACCACAGCTACCTGCATTGAATTGGATTCTCAAAGGCAGCAGCAGATTATCATGCAGCAGATGCTACATGGAGTAAAGGGGTTGCACTGATCACATAAAGAGTTTGGACAGGAAACCCTTGTCATCCAGGAAACTTAGAATTAATCATGGACTGGCCAGAAGGCAAAGATTTTTGGAATGTCACCAGGCTTGTGCTGAAGAGGTCCCACTATATAATAAATTCCCAGAAACTGAGAAGCAGTATGCCTTGTTTACTGATGAATCCTGCTGTCTCGTGGGAAAGCAGCTGTATGGAGGTATGGAGTCCCCTGTGACAAGTCACAGAAATTCATGTTCTCTGGAGCAGAACATGAATTGAGTCAATATGCAGACATGAAATCATCCAGTTGGCCTTAGATGTTGCTGAAGGAGAGAAATGGCCAATGCTTTTTTTTTTTTCTTTTTTCTTTTTCTTTTTCTTTTTCTTTTTCTTTTTTTTTTTTTCTTTTTCTTTTTCTTTTCTTTTTCTTTTTCTTTTTTTTTTTTTTTCTTTACCTCTGTACTGATTCAGGGATGGTGGCCCTGTGGGTGTGGTGGCAGCAATGGAAGCAGAATGACTGGCAGTCTAGGGGTGAACCCATCTGGGCTGTGAAGTTGTGGTGCTGTGTGGTTGGAAAGCTATAAGCAAGGGTGAAGGCCAAAGTCAGAGACTGCATGGATTCAACAAACTTTTTTGTTGGATATTTTAGGTTGATTTGACAGAGATGTTCCCTGGACTAGGGGAATGTCTGTCTGTATATCTATCAGCATAAGTAGGGAATGGGATATTGGGATATTGGGAAGCGTGAAACTTGATGTGGCATAAAGGGTGTGGAATAAGGGGTGGATAAGTGTTAGCTTTGAATAGGGTAGAGTTAACCTTCTACGCAGTGGCTGGAATGGGGTTGTATTTTGGATTTGTACTGAACAAAGGGTTGGTAATATGGAGATGTTTTTGTTACTGCCAGTCAGGACTTACACACAGGCAAGGCCTTTTCTGCTTTTCATGTAGTCACACGTGCAAGGAGACTGCGTGTATGTGAGAGATTGGGAAGACACACAGCAGGGGGAGGTGACTCAACTGGGCCCCAGAGGGATATTCCATACCATATGATACCATGCTCAGTATATAAACTTGGGGGAAGAAGGAGGAAAAGTGGATATTTGTAGTGATGGCATTTGTCTTCTCAAGTCACTGTTACCAGTGACTGGGGGGCCCTGCTCTCCTGGGGGTGGCGAAATACCTGCCTGCCCATGGGAAGCAGTGAATTAGTTCCTGGTTTTGTTCTACTGTGTGTGGCTTTTGCTTTCCCTATTAAACTGTCTTTATCTCAACCCATGAGTTTTCCAGCTTTCACCCTTCCAGTTCTCTCCCTGATCCTGCTGGTGAGGAAGTGAGTGAGTGGCTGCATGGAGCTTGGCTGTCAGCTGAGGTTAAACCACAACACCAGGTGTAAAATCCATAGTAATATCACTGAAGTAGTGTTAATCTAATCTGCTCTGGGATAAATTAAAGGATATGCTCATCCAGTGTGCTAAAATGTATAAAGTTCCTGTCCATTCCAGGAAAACTATGTGGAGGTAGGGGAAAAAAAAAAGATAGAAGGAAAACAACATGACTCATAAATAGAGTGTGAGTCAGCATTACTGGCTGAACTGTTTGTCAGTCTGGTAACTTGCTGTAGAAATTGTTTTGTGATGTTTTGGGAGTAGAAGAGGAAATGTGCTTATTCTGAGCGTCTGCATAGAAATACCAGCAAAGATAGCCAAGTTGCTTCTGAGTGAGTGTACTCCTTTCTTCTGACTATTCTGGTATCAAGCTATCAATTTGAGTTGAAGTGAATCCTTCCGGTTAAGTGCCTCTGCTGCAGGATGTAGGAAAACAGTAGAAAATGTATATGAAGAGTAATGAAACAGGAATGAGGAATTCTCTGGTAGAGACTATGATCCACTTACCAGAAATCACAGTTTGAGAAAACTAGCTTCCCAAGTTTTATATCTGAAGTGACAGAGTAATTTCATAAGTATGCTTGATGCAGGGAACAGTAAATACAATAACTTAAGGAATACTGTTTGCTTGTCTGCAGACTTTGGTCTCATATAGGCAGCGTCAGGGGAACTAGTCTGTAATAGAGGGAAAAAATGTGAGCCAGGTGCTGGAGCGATCTGCTGCTTACCCATTTAACTGGGAAAACACAGCTTTGTCATGCCAGGCTGTTTAAAGACCCTCATTTATGGAATCATTTTGCAAATACTGATATGTACTGGTATGTGGTGATGCTTGAGCTCCTGGTATGATGGGATTTGGGAGCCTGATGGCAAACTGTCCACACCTGCAGCTAAAATGCTATCATGTCCATGGTTGTGTTAAGAGAAATAAAGATTAGATTTTCCATCCAGGGGAAGTTCCAGCAGTTTCTGGTTGCAGGGTAGGAACATTTTGCGCACTTTTGAGGCTGAGCACAAATACTTTGAAATTATAGTATAGAGTATAAAGCAGTCATCAGTTGTTAAATTACCTGCTGTTACCAGTGATCTGCCTTCTCTCAGATTGTTTTATGAACACAAGTGATTCTTACATGTCTTGCTTGCTCTTTCTTCCCTCTCTTGACTTCAGATGAGACTTCAGTTCATATTCTCCATACTCTGTGTAACAGAACACTGCCATGGGGTTTTTCTTTTCCCATAGTTGAAAGAGCTCTTGTCCCACCACAAAGTTAGTAATTATGCCAGCAGAGGACCAAAAGAGCCATTTGTCCTCTGTAATTCTGAAGATTCCACTCACCTTAGAATGGACTCTGGCATTTGTATGGGAAGAGGAAGAGACTTGGAACAGGCCACTGCTTCAGTGCTAGTCACAAAATAATTGTGGTGTGCAAGTATGATAAAATAAAAACTCATTCTTGCTGTCTAGTGGATATGAACTTCAGTTACTGATGTGGTGGTGTTTTTTTTATTTTGCCACTAAAGACAAGCATTGCCAATTTGGTATTTAAAGGAAGGGAAATTTCCCTCCCCCACTTTCCTCCCACTTTTTTTTTACCTTCTTGAAAAACTTTTGAAAGCAACTAACCCATTCTTCCTAGCAGGAAAGGCAGAGCAAATGGAATGAATAATCAAACTAGGCATGGACCAAGGGAAAGAGTTTTGTTAAACACAAATGTGAAAAGAAGATACAGAAGCATGGGAACACACAGAGGGCAGGGATGATGTGTTAACTCAGGTCCTTGCTTGTGTACTAGGAAGAAAATCAGCCTTTAAATCTAGGAAAAAATACTTGTTTGGCTTTTTTTTTTTGCTAGTAGATCGTATTCCTGCAATTAGCTAATAAAATTGAATGATTTAAAAAAATGTTGGTCTTTATAAGCAGGTCTTTTTTTTATTTTTTAACACTGTTCCTTGGAGGGTAAAAAAGCCCTCCAAAGTAATATTTTCACGTTCACCTAAAAAAAAGTCATATTTTCATGTCTACCTCTCTGTTTGTTTTGTGTGTGTGTTATTCCTAGATTTAGAGCAGCTTCACTCCTCTGTTCTTTCTTAAATTCCTCCTTTAGAGTTCTTCTCTTTGGGTCAGTACTTAAATATTTATCTCATTGACATGATCTGTTGCTTACCACTGCTTACCACTTAACCTCACTTGGAGAAAGCCCATTATCTAGTTTAAACCTGTTGTTTTAAAGCTGTTGAGAGATTATCTTTTCCAGATCCAGCGGTGTACATTGATGGCTGTGTAACTTCTAGTTGTTTATCATTGCCATGATTGTTAGTTTGTCCCTAGTTTGGCCCATGGAAGAATTTGTGAGTGCTCCTGAGTATTTCAGGCAGAACTGGCCAAAGAATGGATTTGTGGAGATGGCTTCTTCTTAAGCAAGTGCAAGCGCTTTTACTTGAAATGAATTAGATCAAAGAAAAGCTATTGGCATGTCTACAGGTTTCTGACAGGACTGTTTGTAGTATACCTGTTTGCTGAATGAATGTTTTTCTGCTTTTTTTGGTGAAAATATTATCTTGTGACCTCTTTTGATAGTCTGATATGAATACAGAGTCTGGAACAGCATTTATACTGATGGGAAGGATTGAGAGCTTGGACATGGTGATAAATTTTGAGAATTTCTCTGGTAAGAGTAGGAGGACAAAGCCATAAACATTGCTTAAATAAGCAGAGGGTGCACCTGTGTAACATAGATAAAGTATTAAGCATATGATTTGGTTTTGAAAAGCTAAATTTTGAAAACAAAATAAAATCACCACAAAAAACCTTCTGTGTTACATAAGGAAAAGACTATTTTTTGTTGTTGTTGTTTATATTTACAGTTAGAATAAACTAAGAATCTTTTTTTAGGGCGTCCAAGATGGATCTCAAGTGTGCTCTGGAAGAATGTTCAATGGCACTGAACTTATTTCTAAATAATAAGTTCTCTGAAGCGCTGGAACTACTGCGTCCATGGTAAGATTCTGTTATTTTCTGAAGTTGTTGTAAACAGACAGTATCTAATACCTGAAGATCAATTTAAAGCTTCTGAAGAGAGTAGGTTTAATTTATTCTATTTTATCTGAAAGTATTTTTCCATATTTGGGTTTTTTAATTTTTTGGGTCATTAAAACCATCTCAAAAACCGTTGATGAAGCACTGAATTGTTATGTTAGAATTTGTCTTTCCTCACACAGGGGAGAAAAGCTGGGGAGCAGGACCCCAGCTTTCAGTTCAGTGCATCTTTGATCAAATAATTTGTACAACGAAGCTGCTTTTGTCAAAAAGAAAAGCTGGAACAAAACTCCAGAATACTCTTTTCATTGTGTTTTATATTATGTTGGAGTCTGGTGTTTATCTTTAAGCTCATTTTCCGATCTTCTAACTAATTCTCCTTGTTCCCCTGTTGTCTTTCTTCCACTGAGAAGAAAAGCATGGCAGTGCAGATGTAGAGAGTTAAAGAATATGGAGAGTTTAATGGGTGAAACTTGTGTTTTTGTGGGGAGGCGGCCGGGGTGGCTGATCTTTAGGACTGGGATCTGAATCCCATCCACCGTTCTTTTCCTGTCTGTGTCCGAAAGGAGCACATGGTATTGAGGGTGTGTTGGCAAGATGGATATGTAGCCCATATTAACAGAATGGAGTAATGTTCTTGCTCTGCAGTTTGGGGCTAGCAAGAGTAGATTAAGGATGATGTGTTGATGTTGTATGAGCAAGTTCAAGGACAGCTTTAAATGAAACGTGAGAAGGATCACACACCTACCAGGTCGTTTGCTTTTAGTGCTCTGGAGAGCTCAAGTGAGGAAGGCGGTAGGCCAGGGATACTATCTCTTAAAATTAGCTGTAGTTAAGCTCATTGGAAGATGACATTACTAGGTTATATTCTCAGGTCTGTTACTTTCCTGCTTAATTCTTCTGTCTTTTCACAAATAATTACAAGTGCCTCTGCATTTAATTTTGTATTGCAATGTAAAATGTTGCTTAAATGCACAAGATTCGCGTTTTCCCCAGGTCCAAAGATAGTATGTACCATGCACTTGGATACAGCACTATTTTAGTTATGCAAGCTGCAATGACCTTTGAACAGCAGGATATACAAATGGGAATTTCTACAATGAAGGATGCTTTGCAAACCTGCCAAAGGTAAGCCCAACCAAGCCCAACCACTGTGAGATACTGAACCAATAAGCATTCTTTGTGAAATACCCCAGTTCTTTGTATGCTTTTAAAGCAGACTCTTGTCTGTATGATAGTGGTCTAAATTTTCAAAGGTGGAGTAAGTCCCACTACAGAATTATTACTGGTGAGGATATTTTTCTATATGGTATTGTGGAAACAACAGACTTGTCCTGCCTGGGTATTAATAGCCAGTAAAGTTAGTTAGATGGTTGGTTCACTGTGTAGACCTACACATAAGCTGACATTACACAATTGAGCTGTCTGAGCTATTGACAACTGTGACTTTTTGTTTTCCAACAGTTTAAAGGCCTATACTTTGAATTTTCCCTCTCAGCGTGAAAAGTGGGTTTTTTTTAAATTGTTTCGAAAGGTTGAACCAATAGTCTAATACAATTAAGCTTGTACTAAGGTTTCTTCTGAAAACCAAATAAGTTATTGTCGTTACAAATGTGTTTAGCTTACCTTAAAATGAAAGAGCTATTATTCACATCAGAAATCATCTCAACTGAACATTTTGCTTCTGGTCTTCCTTCGAACAGCCAAAAAAACTTAGAAAATGGGTTGTGAAAGCTAAAGTTTTACCAAACCTCTGACAAAAGTAGAAATTATTTCTGCTTTACTGGTCCTTCATCATATTGGTTAGGCTATATTTTATCACAATGATTTAAGAAATGTCTGCTAAATATTAGTTTAGACATTTAACACCACCACCTTTGCCATGGCAAAAAAGAGGAGTCGAGAAAACGTTATCAGGTGCTGTCTGAAGAAGAGAAGGTGTCAGCAGTTTCTGCATCTTTTTCGATGTGCTATCAATTTGCAGTTTCATCTGAACTATGTTGTTTAGTGTGTCAGAAGATTAGATGTCCCTCTCGTCCAGACAGCTGCAGTACAGGATTTCATCTCTGCAGGATGTAAACTCTAATTCATGAGTACTCTGGTCTAGTCTGTCACAAAACTCATAAAAATGCAAGGGAAAGGCAATTAAACGTTCAAAGGTGAAGAATTAGCATAACTATGTGTACCTTAATTAACTCTTTTCTTGCATGCATTATATTAATGTGTAGTGTCATAATCTTGTTGTCAGGATCCCATAACTATCTATGTGAAGAGTAGTGTAAACAAATGATAAGCTAATGCTTAATATTTATAATCAGTGACTCCCTGGCTTACAGAGTGCATTCACTTTCTGAATGTAGAGTTGTTTCCCTAGCTTCTTCATAAAGCTGAGTTGTTTGTAATTTTTTGTCAAAAATTAGGTTTTGTAGTTAAAACATGTACAATTGAGATCTCTTGGAAGTAAAGTACGTGATTGTTTTGGCATTTTATCCAGCATAAACCACCATAAAATGCTAAAGCATAGACATTGATAATACAGCTCTTTGTTATTTTTTCATTCTAATTCTGAGTGCGAGTTTAAGAAACAGGAAAAAACAATTCATAAAACTTTGAAGTCCAATTCAAGTGTCTTGCCCAGCATTAGAGACATCTCTGCAGCTGGTGAGAGGTAGTGGGGTTGAAGCTGCTATACATCTAAAGTAGATGAATTAAAGTTGCAAGCATGCATTTAATCTTGGATAGGCTTCTTAGCCTTGAGGCATCCAAGTCTTTAGACTACTGAAAGAATTGAAACAGCTGAAAAATTATCATTTTGCTAAGAACCTCTGTAAATTTTGGTTGGAAATTATTAGGAATTCCAATAGTTAAATTCAGGTTTGTGTTGAAATGTATGGCTTTCTTTTCTTCCATGCACAACTTACTTAGATTCAGGAAAAGAAGCACAGTGGTGGAATCCTTGTCCAATCTAGTTTCTAAACAGACAGTGGATCAGTTGAGTGAAGGTAAGTTGTTAAATAATGCAGTTAAAATTAAAAAATGAAAAAAGCTCAAAACTACCCCTACCAATGTGTACAAATATGCTTAACTCTGTGACTTGACTAGTATTTTACAGTAATAAACATGCAAACCATGTATATAATCTTTTTTTTTTTTTCTAATTTGAATGCAAAGCTTCAGTGGAGAATTCAGCCTAACTTTTTTGTCTCTGAGCATGCATGAATTAAGAAAGGAATGCCTTTCACAACACATTATAGGACTGAAGGGAAATTTCCTATTTTTTTACTAAAAACGGCTCCCAAAAGTTTACGAATCATTGATGCAGAGGAGTACATCCTTGTCATTAGTTGCACTGGAATCTGAATATATTAACAAGTTTTGTGCTTGTCTGTTTTGCCTTAAGGTGTTTTGGGAAATGTATCAGTACATTGTTCATGGCTCTGAAAATGCTGATCTCCTATTTCTGATTCAGGCAGAATCAAGTATGCATTTTTTTCTAACCTGGCACAAGAATCCTCTTTAATACTTGGACACATCAAACTCACCACGTATGCACTGTACATACAGCAGCCTTGTGCATGTGGCTGGTCTTGCAGCATGGGTGCGGAGCAACTCGTGTCATGTGTGTTAAATCAAATGTACTTTAGCGCTGCATGAAGAGACACAGTCTGCCTGGGGCTTTCAGTTTGTTAAGCATGACTTGGTGAAAACCTGTTCATAATGTCTCAGTGGATGTAGGAAAAGTCTGAACCTCCGTAAGCATTGCCATTCATCTACAGAATCCTCTTGTAAGACGTGGAAGGAGGGCTGAAAGTCTGAGTTGCTGTGGGCTGTTAAGCTTAGAATCAATGAGAAGTACAGGAGGCCATCTACCAGAATGTCTAATAGCTTTTGCTATAGACTGAGGTCAGCTCTGACAATATTTTGACAATAATTATTCTCAGTTTTGTCTGAGAAGAAGGGAAATAGAAGAATTCTGTTGGGATTTGTGTGTTACAGCTATTAGTCAGCAGTTACTGAAATGGCAACAGCAGAATTTTGCTTTTTTTTTTTTTCCCTTGTCTTGGCAGCATTTTGTTTGTTCCATTGACCCCAAGAAGGCAATATTGACAATGATTTTGCTGATAGTAAATAACTTTTCTTTCTTATACAGAGGAAATGCATGCTGAAATCTGCTATGCTGAATGCTTATTGCAGAAAGCAGCTCTCACCTTCGTACAGGTAAAGTCAATTTTTGATTTTGTGTGACTGTGTAATGAGAGATTAGTACTTGTAAAACATCATTCCAACAATAGATGTTATATTTAAAACCAATTTTTTTTGCTGTGAATGTTATTTCATGGCAGTGATTGAAAGTATGGTAAATCCTGTGCTGTTCAGCAAAGTTCTCTCTTTGTATGAATAACCGAAGACAATATTCAGATACCAAGGTATCACCCTAAAGTGATGTGGCTGTGTTATACTAGGTGGTATGTTTAAATGATTTGCATCATATTGAACAGCGTCCTGTGCCCGTATAAAAATATGTTCAAGTGTGAGGAAGTGTGTTGTTTGAAACCGCAAGTCACCTTTTGCATGAACAAATAGAATGTTTTCCAACTAGCATAACTTCAGCTGGTGCACACACATAATTTCCAATTCAGTCTTGCTGTCTATGCACATGGTGTCAGGAATAATACAGTAACAAATGTTTATAAAATGGGCATGCCTTAGCATTGCTGAGGTAACAATTCAGCTCACAGAAAGATCTGGTATTTTATACTGTGTAGTGCTGTTGATTTAGGTTGTGGTTCAGCGACTTCATGCTACAGAGTTTTCAAGTTCAATTTGGAATTTTATTCCTGTAAACAGGAGTTAGTCATACTTTTTTAACATATGTGAGCGTTTAGCAAGTATTTATTGAATATATTTTGGATCATCTCTTCCAGTATTAATTATGAGAAAGCAGTGAGGCTCATAGATACTAAGGTCAGATTAAGTTCCTTTGGCAAATACTTATAAACTACTTGATCCAGTATTTGGCTGGAAGTATCAGGAAATACTATTAATGGAATGCCAGTCTTCCCTATAGCTTGGATGCTCCTTTACTAACTACTTGGAAGCAACCCTCTTTATTTTTGTTGGGTGGCTGGAATCTGTTCTAACCATGAAAAGAATCTTGAAACACTTGTTGAAGGAGGTGAGTTAGGACTGTATAAAATAATAAAAAACCCCTTAGATGTATATTTTCTCTAAAACACCACATCTGTATTGCTGTAATACCCCACTCTGCTGAGTGCTGTGCTGCCCCATATTTTTTGTCTTTGGCTGACCATGATTCATCTTAGGATGGTGATGATAACAAAACCACTCAGAGCAAAATAGAATTCTTGTACTGAAACACTTGCATTTGGGTGTTCAGACTTGCAGACAAGATAGATGAGGTCTTTTGAAATAGTGATCCTTTTATGGAAGCTAGAATTTCCTTTGGTTGATCTTTCTGAGGCCTTTTTTTTTGGTGCTTTTTCATTTTCCACATTGTGTATACCGTCTCTAAGTATATAAGTTGCATTCCTGAAATGCCAGCAGGTGTTCTTTCTTGTGAATTCTAGGAGGAAAAAATTCATCCTATTGAACTGATAATGTCTTGCTTTTCAGGAATTTAGTTTTGATGACAAGCACATTGTGGCTTTGTTTTGATTTTTGTAGAGGTTAGTAAGTACATAAATTGAGTAATACATGCATACTTTTGATCAGCAATGGAATTTCGTCTGTTTACGGTTTGTCTTCTGCCAGTTTCTATAGGCTTCCTTGCATATGTCAGAATCACCATTTCCAAATGTTTGAAACAGTTCCTGCAGCACCATCTGGTGGAGAGCTTCTTGGTTCATTTATATACGTTGCAAATTCTGCTAAAAGCAACACTTTGGCTCTCCTTTTCACCTCTCTCTTCAGTTTAAAATTTTGTAACATGCAACAAAGAAATGTTTCCCTGATAACTTAGAGCAACTGTTAATGTCAGTCTTGGAGACACATCTAGTAACTGAAAAACATTTTCAGTGTTTCCTGTGATGTTAACTTATAAATAAATGTAAATGTAGCTGGAGAATTTTTATGTACGTGTTATGTGTAATATGAATGCACAATATTTTACAGTTAAATCTTTTTCTTCCAGGATGAAAATATGATCAACTTTATCAAAGGTGGCCTCAAAATTAGGACAAGTTACCAAATATACAAGTAAGCTATTAGAAAACATTAATATAAGCAGTTGGAGTGGCGTAAAAGCCCCCAAAATAGAAAGGAATATTTTTGTGTCAATCATAGTCATTAATAAAATTTATATGTCGTATTTCCCCTTCCCTCCTTTTTTTTTCTCCACTGCAAGGGAATGTCATCAGGTGCTGCAGATGACTCAGGGGAACAAAAGCAAAAATGAAACGTACTACCAGTTTGAAGGAGGAGTAAAACTTGGAATTGGAGCATTCAACTTGGTATGACTTCTTCCACTACAGAAAGGGCATTGGGATAATTCAGTAGGACTGTCTTTCTTTGTATATACAGTACTGTAACTGATTTAACATTTACATATTTGTAAAATAGAGATACAGGCTTTGGAGACTTTATGCCATATGAAAGCAGCTGCAATGCCTGCATGCGTTCTGACATGCATACTTTCTGGGTTATTTCTACTAGTTTATTCTGAACTGTTTAATTTGCTGAGAATAGCTAATGTATGTATTTCTGAAGTGAAAAAGCAGCTTCATCTACCTGTGTGTAGCAGGATTTTTAAAGATGCTTACACTGTGGTTACACAATAGCAGGAATGACTGTTTAGTTCTAACTCCGCCATGTATCCTGTTCTTTTGCTTCAGTGACATACTCCAGATTCATATAGATAATAATAGAAGAATGAACAATAGTTTACTGAGTTTGTGTAAAAGAAAATAGCATTTTTTTATGATTTGCCACAGTTAACTTTTGACATCTATCATGGCAATGGTGAAAGTTGATTTCTGTCAATATGTTAATTTCTGTGTCATTCTTGATTGGAGATTGCCAATTTTGAGTTTGGTCAGAAGAGCTCAGGTCTATCTGCAGCAGAATTTAAAATTCAAGCAACTGTGTTCATAAGTGCTCTGACCTCTCCTATTCTTCATGGAGTGTTCTCAGTAGGAGGCTTAACAGAAAAAATGTCTGATGGGCAGAATGTATTAGGGGGAATGGAGCTTTCTAAAAACTGACCCTCAAGTAGACATGCTTCTTAATGCTCATTGAAAAGGTGGTTATGGTGTTTGTACATTTTCTTTTGTGTAAGATGTGGAGTATGCAGTTACAGAGGGAACAAAAATGCCTATAATAGAGGGCTAAAGGATTGTAGCAACAGCTAGTATTTCTAAAACCATTATGCTCTCTGATCTGCTGGTTCAGTGCTCCAGAGGAGGAACAAATGGAGCTTCTGTTAGACTCCCAATAAAATGGAGTAGTGGTAAAGGAAGATGACAGTTGTAGGTTGTAAGTAAGACTAGAATAGATAAGACTTTCATGCCAGAAGACCCACAATTTTCAAGCATTTCTGACCAGCTGAAAGTGGAAACATCTGTCATCATCTGAGGAAGCACAGCTGGACTAATTTCATACTGGATGATCATCACAATTCTGAGCATGCATGTTTACTTTCAAGTTCTTTCATGTTTTACTTTTTTACTAATGTGTAATAGCATTTAACATAGTAGCTAGCCTTTTTGGTTCATGTTTATAGCAATTCAACTTTTTTTTGAAGTGTACATATTTTTAATTATCCTTTTATTTTTAAATATATTTCAGATGCTGTCACTTTTACCAGGAAGGATCCTCCGACTTTTAGAATTTATTGGATTTTCTGGCAATAGGGTATTGGATTTGATACTTGCTTTTTCAAATTATTTTTTTCTCAGATAAAAGACTGGATGAATTTAATGTAATATATTCCACGCTAGAAGTATAATCTTGATTGTTTATCAGTATTTCAGTGTTGTTAAAAAGACAAATGGGTTGGATGATGTAGGCATAAAAGCACATATGGTGATAGCGGTCTTTAACAACCATAGGAAATGGTTGTTAATACCAGTTTACTTGAGAGGAGATTTTGCCAATGCGATTTCCTTTCCTTTTGCTGGTCCTTAAGTAGAGAATATCAGCTTTCTTTTCTGATGTAGTCAGAAATTGACGTTCCTCACCAGTGACTGAGGGTGAAATCACAGTTCCGCATTTTTCCACCCAAAATCTCAGCCCATGTCTTTGGAAAAAAGAATTTCTGAATATCATGTGTCACCCTGGAATCTAAGTCCATCTTTCTCTCATGGATCAGAAAAATATTTGTAATTTGTTTTGTGAGTATTTTAAAGCTCTTTAAATCTCTTTTTGATGCCCATAAGAAGCAAAAAACCCAAACAAAACTCAAGCAAAAAACCCTAATAAAATAACCCACAGAATTCAGTACATGGAGGAACTTCAAGTTATTAATGCTATAGTCACCATATGGTCTTATTGCTGTTAGCTTGACTGCAATATGGTTCTCCTGTTGTAAAATTAGACTTCACATAGAGACCTGTTCATTCTGTTTCTTCCTCTGAAAAACTTGGTTCATGCTGCAGCTCTTCCAAAATACATGTTTTTCCCTGACTAAAAATGCAAAAAAGACTGAAAGAAAAGGAATGATTTTGAAATACCACAATTTTTTTGTGTGGTGCTTGAATTCCCCTATAATTCATCAAGTTGCTGTGCAGTAAAACTGATCTATGAATATGTGTTTTGAGGCAAAATTTTGTTTCTGAGAAGTCACTGCTTTTGGTCAGGGAAGCTCTGAACTCATCTCAACACCCCCAGACAGTCAAGCTGTTATGTACTGGGTCTAAATAGGAATGTAAGGGTCTCATGTGTTAAGAGCTGTGTAAGGCTCCCTGAATCTGTATCTGTCTTTAAACACTGATGTTTCAGCTGAGATAATATTTTGGTCAGAACCTAAAAGTAGTGGAAGAGAACTGATGGAAGAGAATTGAGCATAATCAGGGTTTTCTATGAAGGAAGACTCACACCAACAAGTAGCACTGGAAGAGTTGGGAGAGTTTACCACCAAACATAGGTTGAAGGATGTTAGTCTGAAAGGCTCATAGTCATAACATAATGGGAAAGCATTGTAGACCTGTGTGTCTGCATGGTTCATGTGATGTTCCCATTTCACCAGAGCACTGAAATGCATGATTTTATTAAGAGTTAGATTAGTCTTCTCCTTCCTGAGTGCTATTAGCTGTGACCGAAATGTTTTGGAAGGGGGTTGTGTTGGATTTGAGATAAGTACTGAATTATGAAATACTTACATCTGAAAGGAAAACTGAATTTTGGTTAGCCAGAAGTAATTAATAGTAACTCTGTATACTCATAGTTAATTCTGCATGTGTTTGTGATATTTCTTAGGAGTTGGGCCTCTGCCAACTACGGGAAGGCGCATCTGGCAGCAGTTTGAGGGCCATTCTGTGTACTTTCACCCTGTTGGTTTATCATACTTACGTCTCCTTAATCCTTGGTGAGACCACTGTGTAGCTTTTCAGTCATGCTACACCTTATGATAGATATTGTGATTTGTTTTTATAACTGAATTTCAAAATTGTGGCCAAATAGAGGTTTGCTGTATATTTAATTATGATCTAAAATTAATATCCATCACAAAGCTGTGTCTGCAGAAACAGTGAGGGTAGATAGTATTATACCAACATCGTGCTTCATTTGCAGGGCTGTCTCAACAGCAAAATACTGCAAAACAGTATCGAGTTATAAAAGTCATTATCCATAAATTACCATCAGGTGTTATGAAAACTATCTCCAGAAAAAAGCCTATACACCAGAATTAATTGCTTTTGCCATTTAGAGCTAAAAGTCATATGCCTTTTTGCCAGATATTTTCACATTCTTTAATATTTAAGTATTTTAGTACTTGTCCCTCAGGCTCATCAGGAAATTAAGGAGAACTTCATTTCTTCCAGCATCACTTGTATTTCATTACTGAGTTCAAAATTAGGAGAAGAGGCAGCTGAGGAATGTTTTCCTAACTTGCTAAAGCAATTAAAGGGATTTAAAAATACAACTAAGATCAATAATAGAACAGTCTAAAAAAATTCCTGTAAATTCTAGTCTGTTTCTACTCACAGACATTTAGTGTTTTTAAAGCACTTAGTATCTTTGGGACAAGAATTAAGTTTTATGAATATTGAACACAATATTATGAAATAATTCTGCTTTCACATAAAGCAATCATCCATTGATCTGTCAAACATGATTTGAAAACAAAATCTTAGTCTATGAAAGTTGGATTTTTTTAAGTACATTGAGGTTGGTTTATTATGTTTTCTAGGTATGGGGGAAGCCAACCTACAGGAAGCAGACAGTCTCCTCGAACCCTACCTCCAGAAATTTCCAAATGTGCGTATTTTTAATAAATTTTGTAACAGAAACATACTTCCATAAGCTCACACTCCTAACTGGTTATTTTTCTCATCTCTTTTCAAGGGTTCCATCATTCTATTTTATGCTGCCAGAATAGACATACTGAAAGGAAATTTTGAAAAGGTAAGTATTTTTTTTCTTTCTAAGGTTCTTGTTTAGTGTTTAGCCTGAGGGGGGGAAAATAACTCATCTGTGTATCAGTTGGACTGATAAGTGTGCTGTTATCCCTGTTCACATTCACTGTCAGTATTAATTCCAGCCCTCTCTCTAAGTGAGACTGAAAGGGAAGTTTATCTCATTTTACTTGTTAGGTGTTTCCACCTGGGTGTAGGTGAGAATTTGCGCTGTAATTAGATACTGGTCTCACATGCAGTTGTAATTGAGCCAGTTTTTGTAATTCTTCCTTAACTTCCTTAACATAGGCACAATTGAGGTTCCAAGACTGCATAGCAGCCCAGCAAGAGTGGAAACAGATTCATCATCTCTGTTACTGGGAACTGATGTGGTGCTACACCTTCCAGCAGGACTGGCTTCAAGCATATCGGTATGCAGACCTGCTCAGCAAAGAGAGCAGGTGGTCTAAGGTAAATGGGCAGGTGGACATTGTTGTGATATACCAGTGGTCTCTACAGTTAAAGTTACTTTTCCTTTTGCACAATGAAAAGGTATAATGTTTGCCTTCCTGAGAAACTCATAAGCAAAGACACAATGGCACCAAAATGTTTTAACTGGGTGGTTAAAGATGAATTTTTATTTCACGTTTTGAAGCAGCAGAACCATAAGCAGCACGCTTTGGCCCCTCCAGAAATGGAGGTACTTAGCCAAATTGGAAGAAGGAAGAGGGATAGGAAAACTGTAAACTTGTCTCTGAAGTCAAGAGCTAACACTCACTAGTAAAACTTGGCTGAAGAAACTGTGTTTGGTGTTTATAATCAGACATACCTACTCACCAGATGCTTTGTGGCACAAAATGAGAAAGGCTGCTGGGGACAGGATCTCACAAGAAAAGCTGGGCTATCAGATAACCTTTTATGCATTATTATTGTCTGTTCCTCTATAGGTTACTGTTTTATTATCTTAATTAAAAAGGGTATACATCTAATTCTTGGCAAAAGAGGAAGAGAACAGTGTATTTAACATGAAGTACAAGTTCTTTAATAGAATTATAGGGTTTTTTTTTCCTGCAAAACCCAGTTATTAAACTTTCCTTTAATCAGGACTCAGATATTTCTTTCTGTTCTTTTCAAGCATGTCTCTACATGTAATAAATTATATAATAACAGTAATGGACTTTAGAACAATTAAGTAATTTAACCTCATCTCTTGGACAGCAGTTTGCATCATAAATTCTCCTGTTCTTTGCAGGAAGTACCTTTAACTTTCTGACTAATATAAAATAGTAATAAATACATTAAAAATAAAATTACAGCATGAACTGTGTAACAAAGAGAATGCTAAACTTTTATAGTTCTACCTGCCTGAGAATTATGGAAACACTTTGCTGCAGCAATTGGTGTGAGAGATTTGTGTCTTTAATGTATTGGTTAAGCATGGAAAATTAGATGTGATAATCTGTTGCTGTTTCTTTTTGAAATAGGCAATATATGTATTCCAGAAGGCAGCAATTCTATGTATGCTTCCAGAGGATGATTTGAAGAGGACTGGTGAGGACATAGTGTCTTTATTCAGGTAAATTTTTATAAAGCAGCTGAATGTGCTCTCTTTTTCCTCCCACGTCTTTATCTTGTGTGATTTACTTCTTGCTTAGAACTATAAACTTTTCATTTTTTCTCTTTGCCTTTAGCATTTAAATTGCTTTTATCAGCAAGGATATATCCTACAGCTCTGATCTCCATGGTGCAAAATAATTTTAAGATGTTATATTTCAGAGAAAAACAGTAAATCTAACTGAAATGAGATGAAAAAAAATACCAATAAATAAGTTCCATTTTCCATTTTCCCTTCTTGTAGACAAGTGGATGGTCTAAAACAGAGAATTGCAGGAAAATCTATCCCAACTGAGAAGTTTGCAGTAAGGAAAGCTCGACGCTATGCATGTCCTCAACCAGTGAAGCTGATATTACCTGCCTTGGTATTTGTTCTTGCTTTGCTTTCATCCTTTTCAAAAAGAAAAATTTTACATTATAAAAAAATTTACATCATTATACAGGGAAGGAATAATATTGTCAGGTATTATGTGACTACATTTAAAGTTTTTTAAAGAAGTATTGCATTCATAAAATGTGATTTTTGTGAAAAGAATTAAGGACTGGATCATACCACAAACAAAGCAGCAGTCTGAAACAAGCACCAGATTTTTCATGTGAAAAGTTCAGCACACAGAAAACTGCATTCATGTTCTTTGAGTTGACATAATTTTAGTCTTGTCTTCTAGACTCCTTAGGACGTTAAGGAGTTCTTCGGTACTTTCTGTTTTTCTGATGAAATGAAGAGTGGTGATTGGTTTATGTTGGGTTTTTTTTCCTTGTATCAAGTCTGATTAAAACAAGCAGAAGTTAAAGATAGTTCATGAATGCTATTCTAATTTCCCATATTTTAACTTCAGTGTCATTACTATTGCAGTCTGCTTATATGTGCACAGCAACGATACTTTTCATATGTGTGTGCTAAAATCTTTGTACATGCATAATTAACCAACGACTTTACATGAAAAATCTAATTCAAGAAGGAATTTCTTATGTTAAAGCTCATTGATATAGAAAGAGGAGTCCAAAGAAAGTCAATCCACTGGCTCTAAAATTCATGCTGTATTAAATTGCGTGTAGAGGACTAAGTAAAATTTGTCTTGGGCTTGTACAGCAGAGTGCCTGTAAGTTGTGAGTATATATATTCGGTCTTGCTGTCAAATCCAGTATCTTTTAATTTGGGATTTTTTTCATCATGGATTAGGCATAACCAAACATAGTGAATGACTTATTTCAGTAAGTACAAATTAAACAAGACTGCAGAATTGAAACAAATCTAGCATGATGTAGTTGATGATGTTAATAACACTGTTTCAGACTTTGATAGAACCAGATTGTTTTCTCTGTCTGAAAACCTACATATTTACAGTAGAGATACAAGGGGAAATACTTCACCAACGTATTGTATCAGCTTCAAAATACCATTAAGGTTCATATTTCAGAGGTGTAATTTCAATTGCAGTAGAACAAATGATGCTCTAGTATGTGATGACTGAGTAAAGATCTTAGCTCCTTGTTGGTTAGCATTAAACCCTCATTCTCCTTAGGTTTTATGATCTGATAATGTATCAAAACAAGCTTATAGCTTATTGTTGTACTGAGGCATCTGGGAAGATTTGTTTCCAGGATTTGCCTTGGTTCTTTTCCAACAAGATACTGTAGAAGTTGTAGTAAAATCATATGTTGGATGTGGCTACTGGAATCACATTTTTATCCAGGAAGTTGTATCTGCTCCCAGTTTTGCTCTGTATAGAAGGTAATGGTTTATAGATTAGGGTGTGTATATATATATATATATATATATATATATGTATATGTGTGTGTGTGTGTATGTATATGTATATATAAATAAACATAAGAGTGCGGTTTTGGGTGCATACTTATATAAATGTACTGTATATACAAGCACACTCAAATGCACAACAAACTTACCTATCATGCTTTAGAAAGAACCTACTTTTTAGCTCTTTCTGTAGTTCATGTGGCAGAGGCCACCATCTGAACCTAAAGCATCCAGTTTTGCTGATGTGTTATGTGGATGATGGTAAACTGTCCTGAAAAATCTGTTCAGTTTAATTTTTGAAGATCTGTGAAAATACGTGATAGTAAAATCCATTAAAAAGGTGTCAGAACATTCAAAACTTAGAAACCCAGATTAACCTTGTCAACACATTCTTAGATGTTTTGCAGCAAAACAAGCTCTGATAGTATTTTTATGTACACAAAAATGTTCCACAACAGCCTTTTCAGAGGCACTCTTTAGTTAAATACTTATGGAGTTCCATGAGATTTTCTTACCTTTTTGTTTGGTTGGTTTTTGTTTTGGTTTGTTTTTTTTGATCAGGAAATGATGTATGTCTGGAATGGATTTGCAATTGTGGGGAAAAGAGCAGATCTCACTGAAAACTTATTGGTAACAATTGAAAAAGAAGAAACTGCTTTACAAAATGAAACTAGTAAGTGATCAGTTCAGATGAAATTAATAATCTTATAAAAAGTGCTGACATTTTCTATGCTTCTGTCTTCTGATATTCTGCAATGT
Organism: Prinia subflava; assembly: GCF_021018805.1. Taxonomy (NCBI): domain Eukaryota; kingdom Metazoa; phylum Chordata; class Aves; order Passeriformes; family Cisticolidae; genus Prinia; species Prinia subflava. The sequence continues at coordinate 44,253,916 of NC_086283.1, read as the reverse complement.
GAGTGTTGGCTTTGACAATGTGCTAATTAAGTCCAAGTATGGAAATTTTGGAGCCACGTGAAAGTTAGGAGTGGTTCTTTAATATGTTCTTTATGCAGCTCGATTGATGCTGCAGACGAATACAGAAAACTCAAGGACATGAGGTTATTAGTTACAGAACATGACAGTTCTAGCTTAGTTTTTCTTGTCTTTGGCAGTGTTCTTGGACCATAATCTGCTAATGTCTTAAATGTCTAAAAAATACTTTTTCAAAACCAATTTATATTACACTTTGTTACAGAAGACATATGCTACATAGAATATGGCAAAATATAAAAGATATGATGAAGTGCTATGAATGAATCTGGTTTTTTGTTTTACTTGCTGACAAAATAAGACAGGTTTGCTAGTTGTAAAATGAAACATACTTAACAAATAAACTTTGAACGTGGTTTTACATCTTGGGGTAATGTTTAGAGAATCAGCCCACTTACTCCTAAAAGAATTGTAATTCAATTATTGCAACTGGTTTGCTGCACAAGTATTTGATTTTATCAGGTTTTATCAGGGTTGTTTTGTCACCTGTCATGTGAATTTTTTGGCAGAATTCTCTTTTGAGTTTTTGTAGAATAAATATTACCATTTTGCATGTGAAACTTTTAAAATGATAATACACTAAAATAATTTCTGTTGAACGCAGATTTTAGTCACACTTATGAACAATTTAGCAACTTAGTTTTACTAGTGGTTAAAACAGCAATTCTGAAACATAAGATTATCTAAGTATAATTTACAGTGTAAATTGAGGTGATGTGTAAGAAATTACACAGGGATGTTCAAGAAAATATATAATGGTCAAATCTGGATGGTATAATAAACCAAATGAGAGTAACCTGCTTGGCCATGTTTGAATTGAGTTCCTTTATTTTGTGTTGCACTTCACTTTTCTGCAGAATCAGCAGTGTGCCTCTTCAATATCAAGTGTTTTCCTTTTTTGTTTTTGTAATATTAAAAGTGCAGTGATATACAAGATACTTGCAAATAAAGTAATTCCCATGAGCTCCACATGTAGGGTTCTGGCAGAACCTGGTGGAAATACAGAGCTGTATTGTGCAGACGTTTGTACTAGAAGTAAGTATCAGTTGTAACAGGGAAGTAAATTTCCTATCAAATCCCTAAGTAGAGAGATGCAAATGCCAAAATAAAAGTAATGGAAATAAAACCACGGTATTTTTCTTATGGAAATTCATGGTTTGCAAATAGGATATAGTCTGGAAGTGTGTATACTTTTTACTTTTTTAGTAATAACTTCAGTCAGATATAATTTTATTCTGAATTTCACATTTGTGATCTTGATCTGCTTTTAAAGATATGGAAGCAGTGAAAGTAAAGACTTTGATTACTAGAGTTGCTGCTGAATCCCTAAAAAAAGTGAGGAAGGCTGCTAGCAGAGAATGATGAGATTACAACATAATTTTAAGAGACAGTTTTTAGTAGTAGTAGTGTCAAAGGATTGCTAAGGTGCTGTGAAAAAAGAGTGCTGTGAAAAAAGGTCACTTAGGGATTGAGACTTCTTAGAATTGTTTTTACTTCATTTCCTTCACGTGAACAGGCACAGCATGGAATCTCTCAAGGACTGAAAGTAATTTTATAGAGCTGTTGTATAGAGCTGAAAGTAAAGATGGTAGAAGAAAAAATATAATAGAGATGCTTGGGTTTTTTTCCCCCATAGGATTTCTGGGAATCTTTTTTTTTTTCCATTTGCAATATTTAAAAAAGGAATATGTAACTTTAAGAAAAAATAAATGTTTCCTTATTTTTTTATCCTGGTAATGATACTTCCTTTTGCAGCTGCGAAGATGGTTCTCCTACATTTATTGCAAGGTTCGCTGTGTTAAATTGGCTTGTGCGTTTGTTGTTGTGTAGTGTTAATGTTTTGGCATACTAGCTTTTATTCTTTTGGGAAATAAGACTAGTAGTTGAAGTTGTTAAAGACTGGTGAGCCATACTGACATCGGTGCGTGCCCCCAGAATTTCAGTGAATGAGTCCTTCAGGAGACAGTCACAGAATCGAATACCTTAGCCTAGCAAAACAGGCTGGAGAGAGTACAAAGTGCTCATGCACCACACTTCTACTATCACTAAAAGCGCAGTCTGTCAGTTACAATCTATCAAGACTTTCTGGGTTTAAACACAGACAGAAATAAGGCTGAACATGGTGGCAAAGCACTTAGCAGAATCTTAAAATGCATTAGTCTTGCATGTTTCAGAACTGTTTATGTAGGATTTCTTTGGCAGACTGTTAAGGAAAAAATTAATGTGACCTTAGAGAGCTGGTAATTAGTTGTAAACAACATGATCTGAAGGGAGAGTGTTTTGCTTCCTGAATTGCTAATGTATGTGGTGCCATCTGTCTATCCATATGTGTTTTCTTTCCTTTCTTTTCCTTCCTTTTACCCAGCAAATACCACAAACAAAGGGAACTAAAAAGGATCACACTTGTTAAGTAAATTTTGAATTGATTCAAATACCCTCTTTCATCTGGTATTTTTAGTCCTATTGAATGCAAAATTATTGAATTCCTCAAATATTATACACTGCTACTGAAGCTTCTCAAACATTAGAGATGATAAAAATACTAGTAAACCTGGTTTCTTGAATTTATACTGCAAAATGATGCTTCTGAAGTGTTCTGTAGGACAGAGTTGTGTGGTTTTACAGGTTTTTTATGTTACTAGTGCTGCTGGAGATCTGCCAGTGCTCTGTAACAGAGGAAGCTATTAAGATAACGTGATGGTTTCTGTCTCAATGTAGTTTTAGCTATTGCAAGTAAGAAATCTTTAATTAATGACTGTTTATGTAATGTAATGTATTTAATTAATGACTGTTTAATCTCCAGTTAATGAAGTTTATGCCTGTTTGTTGTATGCTTCAATTCTTCTTATTTCTTCTTTGCTTGTCTTTCAAGAGAAAGATATGGATGTCATGGACACATCTAATTTACTAGACAGTATTTTAAATCATGCCTGAAGGTTATGTTAATTTTGAGGTGTAGAATGTGAGAAACAATGTCCTTAGTCTGACTACATATTCTCTACTGAAAATCTAGTTTTCCTTTTCATGACGTCTTCAAATTGTTTGACCTGTCTCACTTTTACTGTTAGATCACAATGAATACTATGTGGATGATGCATGCATGTTGCAGCTTCTGAAAGGCCTCTGCCTGAAACACTTGGGAAGACTCATGCAAGCTGAATTATGTTTCAGTAAAGTAATTCAAAGGTAAAAAAATAACAGAAATAGATTTTCTAGCTTTTGGTGACGTTTGTGATACACCTGTGGCAGGTGTCATGTTGGAATTTTGAAAAATTAAACATTGTGTTAAGAAGCTGGAATTAAAATACCTCTGAAAGTAGTTAGAGAACCAGAAAACTTTGCTGGTGTTTTTCTACAGCAACTTAACACTTACTATAGCTTTATATATGTGGTGTTTGCAGCTATGTAAATCAAACTGCCAGATAACATACCCAAATACATTTGGAATTGTATTTGCAGAGCTACCTGTAAGTAAGGACAATTCATATACGTTTCCTGTTTGGTTGCTTTTTTTTACTTCAGTATTTAGTACTTCAGTAGTTAACACTTTCCCATGTAGATGGGTTGTTGTTACATGTTTTAGTTGAAGACTGTTTTTTCCTGTGTTATGCATTTTCAGGTGTCAGATCCCTACCAGCTGTAATATCTTTTCTATATAAAACATGGGTTGGGTTCTGGTTGTAGTTGAAAACTTAGAAGTTGTTAGGTATTTGAGCTAAAGAAGCATTTTTACACATGCAGTGTTTCTTACAAGTGATTTAGAAAAATTAATAATTAATAATAGAATTTGTCATTGAGAATTACGTGTATTTTGATTCTCTTGCTGTCTTGTTTTCTCTTACTGAGATCCCCTGTGAGTTTAGTCAAGCACATGGCAAGTTACAGGGTGGAGGGGTTTGATTGGTTCCAAGTTAAAGAAACACTATTCGTGAAACATCATTTGCCAAAGGTAGATGGCAACAGGCAGGCATTTATAGCTGAGATATTTTAAAAAATGTAAAGACAACAGTTCTTCATAAAGTAAAGTAGGCTTAGAAAAAGAAAGAGAATGTTTTTTCTGGCTGTGTGCTATTACAGGCAGCAGCAGTGAATGATTCCTTTTAGAAGTTAACTGGTCACTTGAGACAGGGTTGTGAGTAACCATTTCTGTATTTTTCTGGTTTTACAGTGAGAAGCAAATAAAATATGACAGTTACTTGGTGCCATTCACGCTGTATGAATTGGGTCTTCTGTACAAACAACAGGATGAGAGAGAAAAAGCAATAAGATACATAGAAACTGCAAAGTAAGTGGATTTTTAAAATCACCTTGTAAATTAAGAATAGCTGTGTATTTGTAGCAATGAAGGTGCATGTTTTTTTCTTCCTGACAGCTTTCTTGCAAAATACAGGTAATTATAAATCTGTGTTCTCGATTTGCAGAACTTGTCCCATATAGTTGAATTTTGCAGTTTCATGAAACTGTCCTTCAGACACAGTGGAGTAGACAGATTCAAATAAGACAGTATGAAGGGAAAATGTTTCCTTCTCGTATTGGCTTCAGAGATGCTGAGGGTCTACTGCGTGCATGGAGTGAAGCTGGAGAGTCCAGGGAAGGGATATATACCATTCTGTATACCCCAGAGGGCAGCTGTGGGAATTAAATCAGCTCCACTTAAAGGTGTTCATAAGAGTAGGTTAAAAGCCAGTACACCAGTCTGACCACACCCCTTTTTCCTTTCACATGGTGTCACAGAAGACCACCGAAGCTGAGAGTTTAATTTACTGTAGAGCAGCATGTTTGCAGCATTTGTAGATTGTAGTATGAGACAGAATGTCCCGTGTGTTTACAGAAAAGTAGCTCAGTCCTGTAATAGTGTCCCCTCATGGGTTTTTTTGTTTGTTTGTTTCAGGGAGATGGGATTTACAGAATGAGATTTTTGTAAATAGGACGTTTATTACCCTGGCTGAATTGTGTTCTGAGTTGCAACATATATTTTCTACTAATAGTCTTTCCTGTAGTATTTTGGCTTGTTTTTTCACAGCAAATTTCAGTAATTGGGAGGGCTGTTAAAAGGATTAAAATAGGTGAGAAAGGTGCTAAGACACGAGTTCAGTTTTTCAGGACATTTAATTTTAGTACTGGTCTAAGTCTTGTTTGCTCAATTTGTGGATGTAGCTTTAAATGTTTTGTAACTCATCCATGTGTCAATCTCTGTTTCCTGTTGAAGGAATAAAGACTGTTAACTTACAAACACATGAAGTGAAAACAATCCAGTCCAAACATCTTTTTCTTAAAGTAAGTTGTCTGTTTTGCAGAAACAATTACAAGGAATATTCAATGGAATCCAGGTTGCACTTCAGAATTCATGCAGCACTTGACAGCTTGAAGGTGTCACCTGCTTCAACACCTTGAATGAGGAGGGATGCTTTTCATGCATACAATAAATAGCCTACACGATCTCTTTGCAATCTTTTTTTAATCATAGAGAAGAACATAATGATTGTTTTCTGTCACTCCTGATTTGATGTATGTCATTCCTTTAAACATTTTCTGTATAGCGCCTATAATGTATCTACATGCTCTTTTAAAGAAGACCTTATATTTTGTTTGATAAAAATAATTTAATATTTGACTTGAATGGGGGATATTTTTAAAAAAAGGTGATGGTGCAATAAAGCTTAATGAAAATACTTTATTTTTTTTATCTAAGAACAGATGCAGGTTATGCAGTGGAACTGGTGATAATTTCTGCATTTTTCGAAAGTTTGATTTTCTGCAGCACACTTGAGACTTTTTTTCCCTCTGGAACAAAAATGCAATGTCTGCAGATAACCTTACCCACAGATTTTGGCATACCATACTCTGAAATTTGTGTTCCAGAGGAAAGAATTAGTCCTCTTTCACTTAATTTCATTTTGGGAACAAAATGAACATGTCTGAAGTGCAATATATTTACTCTGCCACATGAAGCTAAGCAGGGCTACACTTAAAATGTCTTTGCAGCCCTGTTTCACTCAAAAGAAGTGCTTACAGGGGATATTTTTCACTTGTAGAAAAGCAGAGCTACAAAGGACATTATGTCCTTGTTCTAAAGTAGAACCAGCAGTCTTAAGTTGATCCTGACAGATTTATTTCACCTGTTTAATAACAACAACAAAAAGCACTGAGAACAGTAATTTTGCAACTTACACAGGATATCTTTCCCATTGAGAAAAGACTGCGAAATTTTGCCTGGTGTCTACCCCAAACACATCTTGACACAACTGAAACTGATTGCTTCCCATCTATCCTGTCATGGATCTGGAGAAAGGATTGTTCTTTTCCTTTTTGAAGCGATCATTTAATATTTATAGACTAGCGCCCTAGTTGGTATTCTCTGTTCTTGGATCCCAGCCAAAGTAAATTAAAAAATTGGTGGATTTATGTATTTTCCTAATAAAGAGTTGTAATTCATATTAACAGAAGTTTATTGTGCATCAGAGTGAATCCACTTTTAAACTTGCAGTTAAAAAATGTGCATATTCTAGTCTAACTTCTACCAAAAATGTGCAGTAAAATTGAGTTTCTGTAAGTGAATGCATTTTTTTTTTCATGCTTATATGCAAACAGCAATATCAAATTGAATTTCCCATTTATTTAGATACACAGATTCTTTAGCTGTCTGTTCTTAAAAATAAAAATACATTTGATTTTTATTTAAGTATACACCAAATAACTTCTTTCACTAGCTATTGCAAAACTTGCCATTTTCATATTTTATCCATGCCCAATATGTTTACTTCTGCACAGTAAATTCATAGCTCCTGTGCTCATGTATGTGATTTTCTGCCCTTAACTACCACCCAAGCAAATTCAGGATAAAAGAAATGGATGAAAAATGTGTCCCCAGTAAATGAGAAACTGAAGTTTCTAATCAGTCAGTATAATCTAAATGCTATAGCAATTCTTCTCAGGTTACTGAGAGCACAGTTTTCTTCTATGACTTATAAATAATGGGGTCATTTAATTGCTTATAATTCTGTAATACAGTGGTATATTTACACGATAAGTAAGAGTTTAAAAATATTAGCTAAATAAATATAATGGGTCTTTCAAAATGGAAAACTGATCCAAGGTCTTTCTTTGTTGGTTTGGATTTGTGCCTATTGTAACTAATGTTACATGTGTAACTAAGTTGTTGTGTAAAATTATACACATGTAGGTTTGAAGCTTAGATACCCAAGACACTGAATTACTGATAAAATAAACATGCTTGTTTTCAAATATATTCAGTTGAATGCAGCTAAACTTCAAAACAGAGATTAGCATATGCTGTCAATTGACTTCTCTAAAAATTTCCCCATTTATATATATCTGATTTTAAGCTGTAGAGCATAGATTCATATATTTTCAGAAAATACTTTCAGTGCATATGTGGGCATTATATGTTCAGTTCAGGTTATTTTGGTTTAATCTGATTATTGGATTGGGGTCTGCTTCTTTTTTTCTGTGGAAGGTGCTGGGAACAATTGCCAGTAAAACTTCATTGATTGGTGTTCCAAGTAGTACTTCACTCTAGAGGATTTATAACTGGGACTACAGACTCTCAGAGAGGAGCATGATGTAGTCTCCGATCTCTTGTTTTTGTGGGAAATGTCTACAGCTAATGTTTTATGGGTGATTTGATGTAGAAATCAAAATTAACAAAAAGTCAACAAGGATCTTCCTTAGAAACTGATTTTTTTCGAAGTTTAGTACAAAGCTTCAAGAAGCAGTGTACTTTTTTCCATGGGTGATGTTACTGACAAGAGAGAGTAAAAAGAACTATTTTCTTCAGTTCAGCCTTCCGAAGGTGGTATTAGTTCTCTGTGTATGTTATACTGTGTTTCTTTTGGGATTAGCCTTTCTGCACTCCTGCGGAGACCACACTCATTGACACAAATTTCCAGCACTCTCTGTAGTGTTTTGAGGACCTAATCTTTAGTGCTGTGTAGAGCTTGTCTCCTTTCTCTGCTGCTGTTCCAAACTTTGCTAGAAAGATTGATGGATCAGGATTCTTAGCTTTAAGCTTTTTTCTGGACATTTTTTTTTCCAAGTTGTTAACAATGGAAATATAAATGTGTGAAAGTGATTTGTAAGCCTTCAGTTAAGGCAGGTCTCCACAGAGCTGCAAGAGATGCTTAGTTTTCCAAATGCTGCTGAAAAGTGCATGTGTCCTAGCCACAATGCATCAGTGATGCAGTACTGTTTAGGACTTATATCTGACTTAAGTGATTTCAGACTCAGAGTTCAGACAAAAGATATGTGGCTTCTGTTTTCTTTTCTCTCTTTCTTTTTTTTTTTTTTTTTTTTTAATTGGTGTATTCTGTACTGGGCCTTAAATACAGCTCTGATTTAGTCTTAACTGCTGTTTATAATATTCACTGCACATGCTCATCCTCCATGGGAATTTTGAATATTGTGCTGAGACTTAACTGAGCAAAGCTGATCATTTACTTATGATGCTATAGCCTCTCCTGATAATAGTAGGAATTATATAGAAGAGCAAATTTAATTTGTTAGTTTAAACAAGCAAGGCTAAGATTACAGTTACATTATGACAGAAGATAATTTAGTTATTTCTGATAATAAATGTACCTTTTTTTTAAAGTAAGCAATAATAAATTAGCCTGATTATAGGACAAAGCTTCTCTTTGATTAAGAATTGCCTAGTTAGAAACTATTATAAAAAACTTATTGTCTGTGCATATCAATCAAATGTTTAAGCTGTTGAAAGATCATTGTGCTATGGTTTGTAAGTCTTTATTCATCAGTTTTTAACAGAAATTGAAAGCAAGTGTATGTTAAAGCTGATGCAAGATTGTTACATACATGTTCTAATACATATGGGGTAGCAGGTGTATGTAGCACTTTATGGCCAGAGAAATGTACAATAATCAGATCTTGTTGCATTTCTAAAACACCTTGCAAAGTAACGTGTACAACAAGTAATTTCTTGTAACAAATTCAACTTAGACTTTGCAGTTATTTTGCTACTAATCTTAATGTTTCGTGTATTTTGTTTCTGTATATTCTTACACTGCTTAGTTCAACAAAGAATGTTTATATTTGCCCTGGTTGCTGCAGTCTTTTTGCTTCTAATCTACTGAGGTTTGCACATGTTCTTATCTGGTACTTGATGAGTAAACAATGAAGGCAGAAAAACAGAAAATGAGGAATAAGGTATGTTCTGGTTAAAGAGCATGTCCATTGTGATGCACTGGAATGGATTTTGACTTCAGAGGAATAAATCACATACGCTTGTGCTACCGTGTGCTGCATTTGGCACTGTGTTCTACTTGTACATCAGAAACATTCAGCTGAGATGTACCAAAGCATCATCATCAAAAAAGTCCTTATCTCTAGTTTAAAAATGCTACCTTAGGCTTAGAGCTCTTATACAACCTGTCCAGACTTAGAGGTTGTACAAAGCTGTCAAGGTCTGTTGAGTGACTAAAGAGTCTTTTGACTGTAGATAGGAAATATAAATAAGCGATGAAGGTTTTTTGTTTGTTTGGGGGGGGTTTGTTGTGCTGCTGGTGTTTTGGGATTTTTTAAAAATTGTTTTGGGTTTCAGGTTTGTTTTTTTTCTTAATCTAGTAAAAAACACTATAGGACAACTTTATAAAGAAACAGTGTGGCTCTTAACTTTGCAGCTGATAGAAGAGTACCTTCTGGAAAAAAAGGTCAACAGTCCATGGTTAGCATAACAATTTTTGATGCTTAGTGATTACAAGATTAAATACTTTCCTTTTTGTAGTTGTTTAAGTGCGTACTTCCATTCTGTGGAGAAATACATGTCAGCTAGTAATCCGAGATAGGAACACCTTCCTAGATTTAGTCACCTAAAGAGAGAACTGTGTCAAACACATAAGCAGTAGGAGATGTTTCTGTTTTCTGTGTCAGGTCTTCTGTTCTATGAAAATTATAGTGTGCCAGATTCAATATCTGTGCCATTTAAGTGTGAAGAATACTCAGTGTTCATGTCATGTGTCTGTGGGAGAAGTTAAGGTTTTACTAAAATCCTGAGAGGTTAGTGGTCTTACCTGCTTGAGCATGTAAATGTGGACCTCAAAACTCAATTTTCTTACTGTAAAGTGGATGTAAGAGTATATAAGGATAATTTTATTGACATAGTTAAATGATTATTACTTCAGTATTTACAGTCAGGGTGGAAGGATATGTAAAATTAGGTTAATGTTACTTATATAGCTTACACAGTTAGGTGTAACTTGTTCCAGAGTATTAGGTGATCTTCAGAATTAAACTTGGTTGTAGAAAAGAGGGCAGTATGAATTTAAGTATGATTTTATTTTCATTACAGTTTTGCTCAAGGTGATATAACTTGTGTCCAGGCAAAACACAATGCTTAAATAGACTCAGGTACAGATATAAAACTTTCATTTTTAACACCCAGCCTGCCTTGATTTGATTGTTTCTCTTTTAAAAGAAGTTCTGTATTGCATGCATTGATGAACTTACTTAAGCAGTATTCTAAAAAGTAATCTAGCTATAGTTTAAAATTATATATGGTGTAGAATATACATGCTCAAGTTTACTTGGAAAAGATGCATGGCTTAAATCTCCAAATTCTAGTCATACCAATAAAGTTGCTTCAAATACATCTGTACTAGTTTTTACATAGGAACATTGAAAACTTATTCTTGACAATGAGAGAATGTCAGATGTTCCTTCACCTACTATTAATTGGTTTTATACTTTAAAGAAAGTTTAGACTCTTTTTTTTTTTTAATAATATGCATAAAATTCAAGATCAGTTTCTTTTCACAACCCAAATGGAAAGTACTCCTCCAATAGTTTACATTAATTTTATTAGACGCTTCATATGCTGTGGAAGAAACTTCATTTATTGCGATCAGTAATACTAATAACACCATTGTGTCTACTTTATAATGAATCTTTGAAGTAGAAGCTGCTTTAAATCAGATTTTTGTGAGTTGAAAGAAAAGGAAAAAATGTGAAAATGAAATGTGTTGTGGGGAGTTCAGTGTGGCTATAGAAGATGAACAGTTACATCAGGACATTACTTTAAATGCAGTGTACTCTGGAGGCCTATGACAATACATCTAGTGAATATCAGCTTACAGGCTGTTTTGTTACAAGTTGAGATTTTAATAGTTTAGGCAGAAAAAAAAAAAAAAAGCCTTGGCCGAAAAAGAAAACTTACTGCTCTTACTGAACAAGTCAGTCTTCTAAGGAAATCTGTGAAACAGCCAGATAAGCTAATTTAAAATGCTGGATATATGCTGTATTTGAAAAGTTACTTACAGAATGTTACATCTTGGAAGGGATGTTAAAGGTCATCAGGTCCAAACCCCACCCCACACCGTGGGCAGGGGCGCCTCACCCTAAACCAGACTGCTCAAGGCTTTGTCCAACCAGGCCTTCAGCCCTACCAGGGATAGGCCATCCACAGCTTCTCTGGGCGACCTGTTCCAGTGCCTCACCACCCCCACAGTAAAGAATTTCTTCCTAATCTCTGATCCAAATTTCCCCTCCTTCAAGTACTCACTCTTCTTTGTTCTGTCACTAAAGGTCCTGAGTCCACCCTCCCTTGTTCTCCTGGCCAGGCAGCTTTTTTTGATGCAGCCCAGGGTTGTTTGGCTTTCTGGGCTACAAGTATGCGTTGCCAGTTCATGCTGAGATGTTCATCAACCATCCTCTCATGTCTTTCTCCCTAGGAGATATCTCTCTCCATTGATACCTTTGGGAGTTTGGAGTCAAGCAATCTATTTAAAATCAAGTTATATATTTTCTTGTCTAAACACTTCTGATTTTCACTGCTACTTGGTAAATTGATGGACCTTACATTATGAATGTTCTATTTTCTATCTTTTTTTTCCCTTTCTGTTGTTAATTAAAGCTTCTGTGTTTATTTGATGTGTTACCCAAAGAGTATGTTGCAATAAAGATACCACTTTTGGTATTGGGTTCACTGCTAAATTGAGTTTAAATTTTACTCATTTATATTGGCAGGATAAAAAATAGCATTCTGGTTTCTGAAACAAGCAAGTTTCCTTAATTTCAGGAATCTTACCTATACACCTAAGTGAGATTAGGTCTACCGATCTGAATGTCCACTGGTGTGTCGTATGGTAATTTTGTCTTGATGGACTTTGGAAACCGTCGCATGCCCAGTGTTTCTGGTATATGAAACCCCATTGCAATAGTGAGAATTTGTCAACTGCTGTTTTCCTTCTGGAGAATTCTGCAGCTGAAAAAGGAGCTTTGCTTTATTTTTTTTTTCCTTGCATTTTTACTGCTTTCCTAAGACAGCAAGGTTGGATTCCTATTCTCACCTCTCCGCTAGACTGTGTGAAATTGGTTGGAATCTTCAAAGAAAAATCTTTTGTTTTTCATGAGTGTCTAGCTCCATGCTTCCCTGGAATGAAGTACAGCTGAGATACCTGCTTGTCTTTGCTGGCTGTGGCATTTGCCCCCACTCAGTTGGGAAAGATGATAGCCACTAGCAAAGGGAGAAAATATAAGAGAAATTCATGTGTGGAGGATAAGAAGTAAGAATATGTTGGATAGGAGTTTCTGTAGCACGGGAACAATTGATGTCATCTTAGACTGTGGGACCAAATAGAATAATATGAAAGGATTAAAAAATACTTCTATCACAAGGATTGACAGAATGGTGTCTAGAAATAGACATTATAGTGCAGAGTACTCACTAACTAAATGGAATCCAGAGGTGGAGATGTCCTAAAACAAAGATCAAAAAGCTCACGAACAAGCAAAAACCGAAAAGAAAACCAACCAACCAAAAACCCCCCGACTGCTCACTTTGCAACAGGGAGAACCTGCAGGGGTATTACACAGTTTCGGAAGTAGCTATTCCTTCTGGAAGTTCTTAAGTTACAATGTTGTTGGCTTTGACAGCTCTGTCAATATGTGAAAATTTATAGCCATGACAGTCCATTGCATTGTTAACTATTATAATCAAAAGCATTGGTTGTCAGAAAATAGATCAGTGTAGCTGTAGGCTCTGTCTCCCAGCTATTTCATAGTGAACATTTAAGGAACACTTGAACTGTCCTAAGTAAATATTGGCAGCTGCTACCCAAATTGCATGGTAGTAGCCTGGGTCAGTAGCCCTACTGGTTCTCACAGAAAACACTCTGCACTGTAACTCCTGCTTTCTATGTGCCAAACAGTCCTCTACTATTATCCACCCAGTGTGTCCGTGTGGATTCCAGTGTGCTTGGAATTCAAGAAGCCTTTGCTTCTCAGCCATGCAACAACATTCAAATGTTCTCAATCCAGACCCTTTTGTTCCCATCAGGGGAGTTACCTGAACACAGGGAGATCTTTCAGGCAGGTTTCTCCTGATCTCCCAAATCATTGCCACCAGATCCACTGGTGGCAATTCCTCTTCCCCATGTGCATTCTGTGCCCAGCTAGAGGCTGTCGATACTGCACAACCAGCACTGCCAGGTTGAGCACTGGGGGCTGAAGAACCCAGTGTGGCTGCAAGAACCCAAACGCATGGGTCAGGCTCCAGAATGTGGGGAAAGAGGTGACAAAGCAACATATGCTTCTAACAAGTACTGAGAGACTTACCTAATTATCTGTAGACATAGATGATGTGAAAGAGCGGCCTCTAGAGTGAAAACTTTCTCTGGATGCATGTCACTGTAAACATCTAGAAACAGAACTAGAGGGAGAGGAGTTCCAGCTGCACCAACTTCACAGCCTCTCCCTCGGCCACTTCATCCCATGCAGAGCTGTCCTCCTGCAGAGGTTCAGCACGTGGGCACAGAGGAGGCCAAGGGCTGCAGAGCCCCTGCAGAGCTGCCATGGAGCTCTTGCCAAGCCCTGCCCAGCAGCAGCCCTCAGCAGCCCTTGCCGGTGCCTTGGGCTGACTTAGGGCAGTGTGGAGAGAAAGGTGGGCAGCACAGCCTGGGCCATCCATACCTGAGCTATTTGGTCTGCTGGAGCCTCCTGCATTTCTCCAGTCTTCTCTGGTCTGTCCTCCTCTGTTTCCTTTCCAGCTGGTATTCCCTGTTTTCTAGCCAAGCCTCTTCTTGCTGTCTTTCCCTTCTCTTTTTCTCTTGGGGATAGCAAACTTCAATCCTTCAGCCACAAATTTGGATTAGAGAGGCAAAGCCAGGAGCCACAAGCTAAATTCCATCTTTTGGAACCCATGCGAGTTCCTTTTATCTTGTGGATGCAGAAAGGCTTGTCAGGGCTTTGGCCTTTGCCAGCGGCTCTGTGGAGTTCTAATGGGTGTTTGGAGACAAAGGTGGGGATGCCTAAAGCAGAAATTCTGGAGGTGAGTGGCGGCAAGAGACAGCCTAGAGGAGGAAGGGAGCAATTGCTGAATCTCCCTCTTAGCTGTGCAAAGACACTGCTTTGCATCGGCCCCTCTTGCACAGTACAGCTGCCCTGAAAGAGACTGGAGGGAGCTGGGATGAGCTGGGATCTGAGCAAAAGGCCTCTCAAGTTGTCAGCTCCCTTGCTGCTGCTTTAATTTGTAAGTACTTTATAAATTCATGAAGCACAGGCCTAAGGCATTGGGAGGCATTAGCATGTGTCAGTGTGGAGGGAGGCTGCAGAGCTGTGCTGTCAGGAGGAGGTACAGCAGTTCCTTGGCCTCATGTAAAACTGCCTACCTCTCCCAGACACGTTGTGCCAGGCTTTGTGCAGCTGCCATACCTCTGCTCTTTGGGCCTCCAGCACTGTGGCCTCTTTGCCATCTTTTTACCGGACATCTGGCAGAGAGGGGGATGCGTCGGGATCACTTCTTGCCTGGGGCTCCTTCTCTGCTCTTCCTGCAGGGCCCCTTTGTTCTTCTTGTCCCAGCTCTAGAAAGCAAAAACATGTGCAGCAAAGTGACTTCTTGGAAAACAAGGACACCAAAAGAAAACCCGCAAGGGAGCCCTACACTGTGGGATTGCATTTTATGGAAATGGTTTGCTCTAGCTCACCCCTGGAAAATGTATGGTTTATCCCAAGTCTGTACCCTCCCTGCAGTATCAAGTTATCTGTAACCTCATTGGCTGGGGAATGTTACCGCGCCCCTTTGAACCTCTGTGTTAAGAGTGCTAAGGCAAGGGGTCTCGCCCTCTTTGCCCCTCTTCCCCTGGAGGCCTCCTGATGCTCCCTTTCCCTCTCCTCTCCCCTCTTCCCCCTCTCCCCTTCCCCTCCCCCACTCCCACAGGACCATGCTCCCTGCCTGGAGTGGGACTCTGAATAAACCCTCATCTCATCAGCACCTCACCGGCATCTGAGTCTCTTTGCCTACCAGCACGGGAACACCCACGACCCCAAGGACCCCGGGGGTCTCCCTGGGGACCCTCCTCGGGAGCCCCCCAAAATTTAAACAACAACACTACACTGCTTGTCTTCTTGATGCTGAGGTGTCTGGGACCTTGAGCCCCAAGCTGGGACAAGCCTCTGTTCCTGCTCATACCTGTGGATGTGTCGTGGGCTCGGGGTCTCCTCCTGGCTAGCCATCTCCTCAGCAAAGATGTCATCCAAGTTCTCAATCAGAAAGGGCACCGGCAGCTTCACCTGCACACTGGAAAGCCTTGGTCTCAGCAGGTGAGGACAGCATGCCAAACAGCCCTTGCCATCACTGCTGAGCCTTTTCCTCTGCACAGAAGGTGGTGGCTGTGGGGCAGCTCCTGCACCAGGCTTGGCTGGAGAGAAGAGACAGCCAGGCCCAGGCACATCTGAGCAACCGAGCTTGCAGGGGCTGGGGAGGCTGCAGGCAGCTGCTGAAGGCAGCCTTACCTTCATGTTCTCTGCCAGCATGGCCTGGAGTTGCAGCTGTTCCACCTGGGGTGGGCTCAGCAGGTTTGGCCCCAGGCAGATGGCCAGGTCGCTGTAGGTCATTCAGCGATGGCCACGTGCTGGCCAACGTGTCTCAGCAGTGAGAGCAGCTGCCTGAGGAGGAGCAGGTTGGCTGCTGGCAACTTCTCGGCCACCCTGAGAGAACAGGAAGGCAGCGTCCATCAGCAGGCCCATGCTGGCCACGGCCACCCCTGGGCTGGCCCCAGGCAGGCGGCAGGAGCAGCTGTTGTGCAGCTTTGCAGGCGCTTTCAGTCAGCGGTCAGGACTCCTGAGCTGCTGCAGGAAGGATGCAGGGTGTTGCTGCCCAGCTCCAGATTTCCTCCAAGCTCACACAAGGGAAGGTTTCCCTTGCATTGCTCCAAAATCACCCTGGCAGCCAGCAAGAGCGAGCTGTGTAAAAACACAGCCTCTTCAGGAGAGCGTCTCCTTCCAGGTGAGTGCCAGGAAGGCTAGAAGCTGCTGCCCATGCTTACCCTTTCAGCTGACAGATCTCATTCTCCCTGCTGGCCATCTGCATGACAGCCATGCAGTCCTCGTAGAGGTCGGTGATGAGCTTGGAGGGGATGCTTTGCAGGACCTCCTGCAATGCCAAGGGCTGCCGGTGAGCCTTGGACCATGGTGGCCCAGGCCAGAGCTTCTAAAGCTGCAGGTCAGAGGGCTCACCTAGAGGATGACGACCAGCAGCAGCGCTGGCTTGCCATGTCCACAGGCACTTGTCCTGCACTTTTGAAAGCAGTTCATGTTCCCTCCCTCAAGGACACTGTGAGCTTTAAGTTACTGGATTTACACTTCAAGTAAGAGGTTTGCTTCATGATTGGACTTGGCCTTAAGGGTATTTTTAAATTTGGTTCTTTTGTTCTATATTATCATATCCTGGGATGAGAAATATCAAGTGCCTCACTCAGTGGGATTGGTAGTTCTTGCCTTGTGCCTCTTTCAGATCCTTCACACACAAGTCCATTTTGTCTCCTGAATACAGCCACAGTTCTGCACATTATTTTAGCACCTGCTTGACAGCAAACATTTCTGTTTGACAGCAAACATTCTATGATTCCATGCTTTGAATGCACACTCCATTGATTTTTCCCCTGTGGGCTGCAGCTCCAGTAGCTCTTTCACTACTGAATGTGTTGGCAGATGGGCATTTGATTGAAGTGACTTCCTTGTGTTTGCACCAGGAAGCACACCAGAGCTGGAAGCCCAGGGCCAGTGGTTGCTGCTTGAACATTCATGTAAGAGAAAGGGCATGCCAGGAGAGCCTGTATGAGGTGTGAAATTGTGAATTGTGATGCAGAAAATTAGGAACTGTTAAATAATTAGCAGAGTAAAGTAACATTTCACTGAGCACAACTAGGACAGCATAGAGAAGGGAACTGAGACACTTTTATGTATCAGGATTTTTGTTCTGTAATACTCTGCATCACTTACATGTGTAAGAGAGAAGCACGGTACTGGCCAGTAAAACTGGTCCTAGAGAAAAAGGTCCCTTTTAACTTTTTCTTTCAGATGAACTGCTTGTCCTCAGTTTTCCCAGGGAGCATTCTACGGACTTTCTGTAGTGCATGATGCTGGCTTACAGTTTGCTTCCAGGGAATAAGGAAAACCACTCTGGCAATTCTTGACAGCAGGGACATATCTTTTTGTTTGGTGGGACCTATAGATATGTCGTCTCCAACCTTTTTGATTTGCTATCCCTTCCTTATGTTGCTAAAAAAAGCCCACAGCAGGGTTTACATTAGATCTTCCAGCAACTTTGGACAAAATAATATTATTTTGGATATGAGCAGTTATGAGAGCCCAGAGGACAGATTACATATTTCCTGCTGGTCTGGTGGGGCAAGAGCCTTCTGGTGTCTCAATCTGTTTGTGTTAACCCCTTTCAACATGCTGACTGCCACCAGCAGCAAGCCCATTTGTGCTAAGGAACAGACAGAAAAGACTTGAAGGGGAACTGCCAATATTTTGTCAGCATGACCATCCATTTTGCCATCCTTTAAAGTCTTCAAAAGGCATATGCCAACTTTTCTCCTGTTGTGATTATTGCAATGCCAGAGACTATGACAGTGGCAACATCAGCTACCTGAAAGGCGGCTGTAGCCATATGGGGCTTGGCCTCTTCTCCCAGGCAGTGACAGGACAAGCGCACACAGCCTCAAGCTGCACCTGCAGACATTCAGGTTTGGATGGCAGGAAGAATTTCTTCCTCAGAAGGGTTGTCAAGCATTGCAATGGGCTTCCCAGGGCACTGGTGGAGTCACCATCCCTGGAAGTGTTCAAGAAACAACTGGATGTGGCTGTGGTTTAGTTGACAAGGTGGTGATCAGTCAAAGGTTGGACTCAACAATCTTGGAGATCTTTTCCAAACTTAATGATTCTCTGGTTTTCTAATTCTTTGATTCCAGAAGTAGGTTTCCCTGTGTCTGGACTATCAAAACCTAATCCACCGAACCAAGTGCAGTTATTTTCAGCTTGTACAATATCCCTGTGCATGTGGAGTGTGTGCTTAAAAAGAAAACATTCCTCTCTCACTCACTTTGAGCAAGGAATTTGTTTCCATTCCTTGTGCATTCCTACAGAAGCATGAAATCCAAAGTGCACCTGACCCTTTTTTGATTCCAACAATCCATTTTATATTCTGAACTTGCTAATTCATTTAGTCAGTACACTTTCCCTATCACATCCTTTTTGCTCTACTGCTATCAGTGCTGTTCTGTCAAGTGATGAATCTTTCTCTGCTGTCCAGGAAGTCAGAATGAATTCCAGAGACCCAAACAGGGTATTAGTTTGTCATGACTTCAGTAAGCCCTCTTAGCTGCCTGTGGCATTAGTTCTCTTCACCAGATCAAAGCTGTGGTGCTTCAGAATGCTTTCATGAAGGACTGAGGTGAAATGGTGAGGAATATTCTTTTTGCGATGCGCTGTGGCTGTGTCTTTCCACGTTTATGTTTGTATGTGTGCATGGGCAAAGGTGGCACAACAACCCTGGGAATTTTTTGGCATGTGGACATTCTGGTCCTGGACTATCAATTGCCTGCTCATTTTGTCCTGTCTGATTTGAGACTTGCACACAAAATGTCACTTTTTAATTTAAGTAGTAAGTTAGTGTAAGTATTTTCCTTTTGTTTCTTAAATTACCTTTTCAGTAGAATAAAAGTATTACAGACCAAGCAATACAGTCTGAGGAGCACAAAAATAATTTGCAAATGGAATCTCAGATGGGTTGAAGAAACCTGTTAGAAAAGTAGCTGCCTAACTGAATAAACAAAATTAAATCAGAAAAGATTTTGGCTTGCATGCTGGGTTGGGCCTTAATGACAGATTCTCCACACAGAGAGTTAAGTTGAACTCTGGTTGTTTTCATTTTGGCAGATATTGGCCTATTTCCGTTCTTTCCCAGCCACTTTTAAGCCACTGAATTCCTCCCGCACCTTGGCTTCCCACTCCAGCTGCTGGTGATGGGAGCAGTAGGGAGGGATAGCACAGCTGCATGAGCTGCAGGGCCACATGTGCCAGGAAAAGGCCAGACAGCAGTGCTGGGGAACTGCAGCCCTGCTCCGGGCTGCTGCATGTTTGTACACACATGGCAGACATAGGAGTGAGGTTTAGCTGGAACAGTGAACCAAGAAGCAAATATTACTGTATGCCATCTCTCAAAGCATTGATTGCTATCTCAGCTGGGTGCTCATACCAAGCTTTCCTTTTACCTTATCTCATAAAAAGCACCAAGCTTGCTTGGCACGTGGGATTTTGACATGGAAAATTTTACGTCTGTGGGAATAGAAATTCAGCATGCAAAACCCCTCATAGATCTGCTCTGCAGCAAGGAGCTGACACTGTTAATCCCACTGGAACACATGTGGTGTACTAAATTTTTACGGTTGATGTTGGTGTTTGGTGTGACAACTAGCATTGATGAGTGAAAATAGAGCACTAGTGATGAAAAAAGTGGCTGGGGAAACCAGGGTAACCTACTCCTCACACACAAAATCTGTCGTGATGGGACTGTCCGTGCGTGAGGCACAGCGCCGGGGCATGTAGAAGAATTTTTAGAAGAGCGAGGTCATGATTTATTGATAGGGGGTTTGAACAATCCCTGCTACCAGGGAACAGTATGAGAGTCTGTACTGTTCCTGTGCTGGTCTTGTAAACCTTGAATTAGTAAGAAAGTAGCAATTGTAATAATTTAGTGTGCCTTTGCACGGATGCTTCCTCACGGATGCTAAATATGTGTAACAACTTGCTAGGCCTTCTCATGGATGTAGAAAACAGAATGCTATTCATAAGGTAGAACAAAAGGTAAACTAGATGCCAAATAACGTGGACCAATGAACAATCATTTAATGTATATGTATATGTACTTTTAGCCAATCACCAACTGTTTAGCTGTGCTTGCTTTCCTCTCTGTAGCCTGATAAAAGGAGTATACCAGGAATAAACAGCAGAGATCAAAGCTAATCATACTGATGCCTGTTTGATGATCTGCTCCTTTCTCGCACCAAATCGGTGACCTCGATGTGATGGACTGGCAGTGAGCTCCGGTGATTTTCAGCTCCACATTCCGGAATACGAGGACGGGAGCTGAGCTCCAAACTTAGGATTACTAAGACGGGAGCTGCTGAGTGCTTCAAACTCTGGATCAGAGAGAGAAGCTGCGAGACAAGAGAGCAGAAGGACCTCATCCATTGGACATGGGAGCTGGATTCTGAGCAGGTGCACCCTCAGACTTCTGCATGGTATAGAACTGCAAACTGTGGAAGTAGACGCTGCAGTTCAGCTGCTGCAATCTATTCTCTCTAAGAGAGGGAAAGCAGCAGAAGTGAAAGGCCTTCACAATTTCGTGAAGTGGGCACGGAAACAAGGGAGTTTCCAAGAAATTCCTTTGTTGTTTAACAGTGTCGCTTGGCAAAAATTTGAGGAATGTCTGTGGCAGATGGTGATTGAAGGAGGAAAGACGGGGAAAGAAGCACAAAGTTATGGGACAATTTGGAAGTTAGTGACTGAAACCTTGAAAGAATTGAAAGCAGAACAGTGTGTTACAATGATAGCTGCCCAGGCATTGAATGTTGAGAATGTGAGTGATGAAAAGAAAAGAGGTGGACGTTTTGCAAATCTTTTTAATACTAGTGTTAAGCCTGTCAGAGGTGCTGTGCCTGAGAGTTCTGAATTACAACGTCACGTGCAAGAACAGGGCAAGATAGACTCTGAGACTATATGCCCTGAGCAGAATTTAGAGCAGAAAGCTGAACAAAATGTAGCTGGAGGAAAAATGTGTTGTGATTCTCAGCAAAGTTTTCCACAGTTGCCATCTAGTGGATCGAGTGGTCAGTCTCCCGATGAGGTACAGCAGCAAGAGAAAGAACAAACAGATAACATGATGAAAGAGGTTTTAAGAAAATTAAATGATCTTACGGTGGAGCAACCAAAACAAGATAAATATCAGAGCCAACTTCCCCACTGTTGCCAAATTGTAAACAACAAATAAGACCTTTAAAACAAATAGATGTTCCTGAATTAAATTCTAATCAAGGACAGAGAAATTTATTGACTCAGTGGTCAGGGGTCATTCGTGATGCTATACTTGAGGGAGAATGGCAAGCTGCAACAGCCGTCACCTGTCCAGTTATAATAGACCATGTCAATCAATTAGCTGAATGGAGACCACACGATTGGAAAATTTTACAGCAAGCTAAGCAGACTGTGACTCAGCATGGTTTAAGAGCCGAAGCTTCAAAATCTATTATAACATGGATTTTTCAGGCAGATGTGATGGTTCCAGTTGACTGTCAGAATTTAGCTTGGTTGTTGTTGACCCCCTCTGAATTTTTGATGTGGGAAAGTGAATGGTACCGAAAGGCACAAATGGAAGCAAATAAGACATGGCCTTTGGGAAATGATTTATATGGAATTACTGCAGACGGGATTACAGGGAGAGGAAACTATGCTTCCACAGCAACTCAGTTACAATATCCTTTAGAGTTGCATCACTTATCTGCTCGGCTTGCTCAGGAAGCTTTGTTTAGTATACCACAGGACAAAAAGAGTCCAGCCTTTTCTAATGTAAAGCAAAGGATTGGTGAAAGTTATTCACATTTTGTTGATCGTATGTGGGATGTAATTAAAGATAATTCAGATTTGCCAGTGGAAATGAAAGACTATCTTTTTCGATTACTTGCATTTGACAATGCCAACAGCAAAACAAAATCTATTTTAGTGACTTTACCCCAAGGATCCCCTGTTGATGAAATGCTTTTGCATGTCAGCAGAGCAGAGCAACAAACTCAGACTGCCGTGGTAGCTGAGGTGGTGAAAGAAGCAATGGGAACACAGACCAAGTTAATAGCAGCTGCTTTGAAAGCCAGAGGACGACATTCCTCACATGTGAATCCTAAAAGCAGCAGGGAAAAAATTTAGGTCCATGTTATCGATGTGGACAGTCGGGACATTTAAGAGTAACTTGTGATCAGATTGTTTGGTGTGATACATGTCAAGTTGATACTCATGCTACTATGGCTTGTCGGAAATCAGGAAACGGGAGAAAGAGCGCGAAGGGAGGCCACGCAAAGTTAACCGTAGCCCCTGCTTGGGATTCTTACATCAACAAAAGCCAGCCACCAGAGAGAGCCTCGGAGTGAATGTGGAAACAACAATAGACATTACTTTAACTAATACTGCAGTTCAAAACATTCTATCAAATGCTACAGGTCCTCTTTCTACTGAAGACAGTATTCTTGGAGGAATTTTAATTGGAAGATCATCAGCTGGTATAAAAGGACTGATTGTAATTCCAGGTGTTATTGATTGTGACTTTGTGGGGCAAATACATGGCTTATACAAATATTATGGCTTATACTTTAAATCCTCCAATGTTTGTACCTAAAGAGAGCAAAATAGCTCAAATAATTGCAATTTTTAATAACCAACCACATTTTGTTTTTCAGAAAGACATACAGGGAGAAGACTTTTTAAGAAAGAGAAGAACGGGAGGTTTTAGTTCCACAGGACCTGCAGTTTGTTTTACACAAACAATGTCACAGAGACCCATGCAGACAATTACTATCACATGTTTGGGAAAAACAAAAAGCATTGTTGCAATGCTTGACACTGGAGCAGATGTTTCTATATTAAATAAAACAACATGGCCTGCTGAGTGGCCTCTTCAAGCACCACCAGGCCAAGTGCTAGGTGTTGGTGGTGCAACAGCTACTCTTGTCAGCGTGCATCCAGTTGCATTTTGTTTACCCGAAGGACAGTCAGTTACATTAAAACCTTAAGTAATGCAGTTGCCAGGAGACTTACAGGGATTGATTGGATGTGATGTTTTGTCACAAATTGGAGTTGTTACTACTACTCCAATTCAGTCTTTTTAAGTCAGGCCACTGAAGAGCAGCCTTCAATCCCACCCCTCAAATGGCTCACTGAAAAACCTGTTTGGGTGGATCAGTGGCCTATGACAACTGAGAGGCTGCAAATTGCTCATCAATTAGTTGCGGAACAATTAGCTGCAGGACATGTTAAAACATCAGTTAGTCCCTGGAACACGCCAATTTTTGTAATTCCCAAAAAATCAGGTAAATGGAGATTGTTACATGATTTGCGACAAGTCAATTCACAGATGCAAGCCATGGGAGCTTTGCAATCAAGTTTACCATCTCCAGTCATGTTACCACAAAATTTGCCCTTGTTAATTATTGATTTAAAAGATTGTTTTTTCACTTTTCCACTTTGCTCACAAGACACTCAAAAGTTTGCCTTCACTGTACCATCTGTAAATAAAAGCGAACCAGCCCAACGATTTGAACGGACCGTTCTTCCACAAAGAATGCAGAACAGTCCTTGCCTGTGCCAACTTTACGTTGCGTGGGCCTTGAAACCAATTCGACAGCGTTTTAATAATGCTGTCATTTATCACTACATGGATGATATTTTATCTGCACGACAACACGCATTTAGCACTCAGGAACTCAAAGATATTTGCTCTTTGTTAGAAAATAAAGGATTAGTTGTAGCCCCTGTTGCCTTCGATATGAGGCAATGGCGACCTGGTTTCAAAGAGTCAGCACGGCAGCTCGACGTCCTCGAGCTACTCGGTCCATTCACACGCTTACACCAATGTGGTGGACGGCAAATGGCGGTTTATTGTATTACACATGGGGTTAAATAGTCTAAAGGGTCTTCTACTATGTCAGTGGGAGGGCAAAGGATCTAAAGGTCAGTGGTTGGTGGGAAGCTAATGGGGCTAGGAGGGGCCACCACCGAAGGGACGGGGGGAGGGTCCTTATCTTCCCGTGACATCACGTGATCTTCCGAGCGCCTGTCCCTAGCTATCACCCACACATCTCCCCCCCCCTTTTCACAAAAAAAATGAGGTAGTTAGAAGCATTGGAGAAAAGGGGTACAAGGTAGTAACTTGATAAAAAAAAGAAGGGGTTTGGAAAACTTGAGTAAATTCTGCGAAGCTGACTAGGCAGAACTTTGCAACTGGCAGTGTTCACAGTTTGGTTTACAACAATTGTTGCTGTCCTACAAATAGAATGTTGGCCCGTTCTAGGTGTGTTTGAATAAATGTGACCAGCTTGTTTAACAGGCATGGTCCAATGGCGAGAGCTAAGAGTAACATTGCCAGTGGACCTATCAATGTGGAAATTAGGGTGGTGAGCCATGGCGATTGATTGAACCAGGACTCGAACCAGCCTTGTTGGGCTTCCCTGTCTTTCTTTTTCTGAGCCAGTCTATCTCGGAGTTCTGCCATGGAGTCTCTAACGACTCCTGTATGATCAGCATAAAAACAGCATTCTTCTTTCAAGGCGGCACACAGGCCTCCTTGTTGCATGAACAGTAGGTCCAGCCCTCGTCGGTTTTGCAGCACAACCTCAGAGAGGGATGAGACAGATTTCTCCAGGAAGGAGATGGACTTCTCGATGCGTTGCAGGTCTTCGTCCACGGTGACCTGCAGTTGAGAGAGGCCTTGGTTCTGGGTGATGAGGGCTGAAATACCTGTGCCCGCCCATGTTGCTCCCAACCCAAGCAGCATGGCGATGGTGATGCCTGTCAGCAGCTCGCTCTTCAGGAACTGGTGGCCGGGGTCCTCAAAGTGGAGATACATGTCCTCTTCCCTGTGGTACAGAAGCCTGAGAACCATCAGGACCTGTACACAAAAGTCTGCAGAATCGTTAAATTTCGGAAGGTACACACAGAGACTCACGGCTGTCAGATGGCACACCCACATTCCCGGCTGGGATGGGACCATCCATTTTCGGGGTCCTCTCAGGGGTGTGATCACCTCGGTACAGATGTTGTTGAAGCATACGCCTTGGCCAGTGACATAGCTTACAGTGATTCTTCTCTGGGGGGTGTCCACGTTACGGGGACATCCCACGAACATGTCCTGCAAACAGAAACTTACGGATTTCATTAGTGTCATTCTGAAGGTCAGGCTTGATTGCATGGTCAGGGCCACCCAGGGGTCCCGCTCTGGGGCGTCCCCTGCTGGCCCTGTTGCACAGGCGTGGCTTGCTGTGGTGGTGGGCACGAGGGCACCGCTGGCGGTGTTGTGAAGCTTTGCCATTGTGTTGCTGTGGGGGGTGCAAAACCGGCTGTCCCCTGTGGGGGCAGGGGGTATGAGGGTTCCCCACCCCACTGGGGGTTGGCATAGATGGGCCGCCTTGCATTCACAGCGGGAGGAGGCTGGGTGCGGCCCGCACGCCCCCTCCCTCTCCCGTTTCCCTGAGGCCGGGACCTGCAGTCTTTGGCAAGGTGCCCTCTCTTCCCACAGCCCCAGCAGGGCCCTCTCGCACGGGCTTGGTGCGGGGGCATCGCCGGGGATGGCTGTGCTGGCTGGGGACAGCTCACTGCGATGTGGCCTGCCTGGCCACACTTGAAACATGCCATGGCACTGGTTAGGGTGCGGACGGCTGCTTGGATAGGTGTCAATTGCTCCTCCTTTACTACATGTTTAATCATGTCGGCCAGGCTGGCTCCGGCCGGCAAGGAGCGCAGAATGTCTTTAGTAACAGAGTTACATTGTTGCCGCAGGCAATCGGCTACTACCGGACCCTTCGCCTCTGAGGGCAGGGCAGATTGCTCTATGGCTGCTTGGAGGCGGTCCACAAACTGTGTGAAGCTCTCACTCTCGCCCTGTTTTATGGTGGCCCATGGGGGGGGCTTGGACACTACTCGAGAGGCAGCACGAATGGCCTCTCTGGCTGCCTGAGTGGTGGCTCTGACCTCTTCAGCCCGCATGCCTGTGGCTTGCTGCTGAGGGGTTATCAGGTCATCATGTTTACCTAATAACCTCGATAAACTGGAATTGTGCAGTGGCTGCCCTTCTCCAGAGGACTGAGCTAGGAAGTTTGCACAATTGTCCTTCCATTCTTGTTTAAAAACTATCAATCCCGCCCCATCAAATATCATGCGTCCTATCTGCTTGATATCGAAAGGCAGTAAATCATAATTACCAAAAAGGCCATCCAGCAGAGTGGAGACCATGGCAGAGTGCATCCCTTTCTCTGAAATCGCTTTTACAATTGTTTGTATGTCTTTGGGATTTACTGGCGTGTGTATTTTTTGTTGGTTGTCCCCTATTCTAGTAACCCTTACTGGGAATGCTATCACTGTGGAAGCCGGTGTCCACTCAGCACAGGCTATTTTTATTTTTCCCCAGTCAGTGACCTGGGCTGGCTCATGTTGTAAACTCTTTTTGGAGTGGCTGAAAGCTTTATTAGGTTTCATTTTAAATCGTATTGGTTCTGCTCTCTTTGTTTCTGAATCCCAATCACTGTCTGTCTGCTCTCCGGAGCTGCTGCTGCCGGTACTGTCTGACAAGGAGTCAGAGGCACACTGCCAGCTCACTTCTGGGTTTGAGTGTCGTTCAGTGCGGCTCCGGCCCCGCCCCTCCTCTCGGGGGTGGCTCCACTCCCGCCCCCCCCCTCTCGGGGGTGGCTCCGCTCCCGCCCCCTGGGCTTGCCCTGCCTCCTGCGGGGCGAGGTCTCTCCCCTAAATGCTGGCAGTGCTGAACGCAGCTCCCGACGGGACACGTGCTCCTCGCGCCCCTCCCGCACGTGCGTGCCTGCGGGAAACCGCGGCCCCGAGGCGCGCACGCGCTCTTCGCCGCTGTCCCGTGCATGCGGGTCTGCGGAAAACCACGGCTCCGAACCACGCGGGCGCTCTCCGCGGCTTTCCCGCGTGTGCACGTCCGCGGGGAACGGCGGCGCCTCCCCGAGCGTGCTTTCCCCACCGCTTCCCGGCGCGCACGCGCCCGCGGAAGCCCACGGCGCCGGGCCGGGCGCGCTTTCCCCGCCGCTTCCCGGCGCGCACGCGCCTGCGGAAGCCCACGGCGCCGGGCCGGGCGCGCTTTCCCCGCCGCTTCCCGGCGCGCACGCGCCTGCGGAAGCCCGCGGCGCCGGGCCGGGCGCGCTTTCCCCGCCGCTCTCCCGTGTGCACGCGCCCGCGGGAACTCACGGCGCCGCTCCGAACATGCACCCCCTCCCCTCCTGCTGCGCGCACGCGCCAGCAGAAGCCCGCGGCTCCTGTCCGAGCACGCACTTCTCTCCCTCTTCCCCGGCTTTCCCCTGCGCATGCGCACTGGCGCACACCCACGGCTCCGGGCTCTCCCCACCACAAACGTTCAGACCCCGCCCCTCCCCGCTGCCGCCGGCGCCATTTTCAAACCCGTACGGTGGCGGTGCCGGCCGCGTGCTCTCCTGAGCCACGTGCTCGGCGTCTCTGGCCTCTTTGGCCAGTCCTTGCCAGAAAAATCGCACGCGCTGCCGCGCCTCGGGTACCGAACTACCGATCGACGGCAAGGGGACTGAGGAGGGACCTCCGGATGCCCGGGAAGGCTCCGCGGGCGGGGGGGAAGCCGACGGGCTCGGGGTGGGGGTCAGGGGGTTCCCTGAGGGCACCGGGGGCTTTGGGCTCGGGCTCCGGGAGGGGGGAAGTGTGCTTGGCTCCCGCGGCTTCTCGCACTCGGATAAATCATTTTCAGACGCCGTTTGCGTGGTGGCCCCCACTCCCAGCTTAGGAGTGGCCAGCAAACACACACGGGCGGCACTCCAGGTCTCTTGTTCTTCCAGCGCTTTCCGTAAACTTTGCTTGACCCTCCCCCATGCTTTAAGGTGTTTCCCGCTCCCTGTGGATTCCGTATCTTCGGCCAGCGCGAGTGTACACCTCCCCCATACCTCCGAATGGAGGATTTCTACTGGGCGCTCTATCACCCCAAGCTCCAGTAATCTTGCCAAAGCAAGTTGTAAATCTCTGGGCTTGCACTCAATCCCCCACTGTCTGTGAATTACACTTACGACCTTCGCGATTGCCTCCATGAGTCTCGCTGGTCCGGGGACGTCTCCCCCGCCGAGGGTCAGTTCCTTTGGCCTGCCCCGGCCGCTGCTCCTGTCCAGGCGAAAAATCCCGACTCCCGAGCGTTTTTCTTGTTCCCGGGCTTTCGGCACCAGAATGTTGCCTTCGATATGAGGCAATGGCGACCTGGTTTCAAAGAGTCAGCACGGCAGCTCGACGTCCTCGAGCTACTCGGTCCATTCACACGCTTACACCAATGTGGTGGACGGCAAGCCCCTGAAAAAATTCAATTAACAGCTCCATGGAAATATTTGGGGTGGAACATTTCTGACTCTCAAATAAGCCCACAAAAAATTACTCTTTCCACAAACATTTCTACTCTAAAAGATGCTCAACAGCTTTTGGGTGATTTACAATGGGTTCAGACCATTGTTGGAATTACAAATGAAGATCTTCACCCATTGTTGCCACTTTTAAAAGGTAATGCTGCTAATCAGTCCTGTCAATTATCTGATCAACAGTGAGAGTGTTTGTTAATGCTAAGTAACAAACTTCAGTCAAGTTGGGCCTCTCGACGACTTCCTGAGGTGCCTTTGTCTCTTTTAGTTGTTAATGCAGAAGACAGTCCTTTTGCAGTCGTCTGTCAATGGCAAAAGAAAAAGGGGGAGTATGACCCAGAAGGGGAAGTACATGCCCTTGACGCCATTGACAATGACAGCAAAAGAAAACAAAATAAGAAACAATCTAAAATTTCTGAATTTTTAATTTTAGAGTGTATTTTTCTGCCTGCCACACCACCTGTCAGTATTTACACTCGGACAGAAGCTATTGGTGCTGTCATTTGGAAAGGGCGGAACAGGATTGTAGAGATTTCTGGGACAGAACCTGCAGACATCAGTATACCTGTCCGAGCAGAGGACCTCGCAGGGCAGCTCCGACATGCGCGTCCATTGCAACAAGCATTGTTAGAGTATTCAGGTGTGATTCATTCTGAACAACCAAAAGGATCTCTGTGGAAAATCATCAAGAAAAATCTATGGATTGAGCGACCAAAATGTATGCCACAACCTGTGAAAGGTAGAACTGTATTTACTGATGCTGGAAAGGCCTCACACAAAGCAGTTTGTGTTTGGAAGGAAGGTAATGTTTGGAAATCTCAACACCTCCAAGGAAGTGTTGGAGATTCACTGCAGACTTTGGAACTGTCAGCAGTATGTTGGGCCATGTCTACCTGGCATCAAGAACCTTTGAATGTAGTATCTGATTCTCTTTATGTTGTTGGGGTTGCACAAAGAATTGAGGATGCTTTTGAGGATGCGTGTTGAGGGAAACAAAAAATGTAAAATTAGGGCAATTGTTTATGCAACTCAGAAGTGCAGTTAAATTTCGAACAGAACCTTATTGTGCTATTCACATTCAAAGTCATCAGTGGGATCAAGGTTTAGGAGAGGGAAATGCTCGTGCTGATGCACTTGTGAGCACAGTTCAGCACATGTCTCCCCAAGATCAGTTTGGTCAAGCAAGAAACAGTCATGACATATTTCATCACAATGCAAGAGCTTTGAAAAGACAGTCTGGACTTTCTCACGCTGAGGCAAAAGCTCGTGCTTGTCCACAATGTAGTAATCATGGGCCAGGCCTTGGTTTGGGTGTTAATCCTAAGGGTCTCAAAACGTTAGAGATTTGGCAAATGGATGTTACACATGTATCACCGTGGAGGCCCAACCAGGAACACAGACTGGGGACACAGATCTGGGTGCAACAACAGCAGCAGGGCAGAAGACCCTTTAATATGAACACTCAGCAAACCAGGAAAATTCATGGCAACATCTCACCCTTTTAAGTATATTAAAAAGAAAACAGAAAAAGAAAAATGAACAATTCTATGACAGGAAAAAAGAAAGAAAAAAAACCCTGTATAAAGTTCACCGACCTTCATTTAGGTGACGGTGTGAGGGCTACATGTTGGTCTGATTCTGCCTTTGCTACCCAGGGTTTCACCCTGAACCCCTTGCAATAACCTGCTCAAAATATCTCGAGCATAGTCTAACATAATTCAACCAACACCCTCATATTTTTAAATTTTTATAAGATACAAGGGAATATACGGTGCAAAAGGCAGGAGCATTCCAAGAAAAATCAATCACTCAATTCAAAATTCTGAACCCCAAAAGTTCTGTCCCAAAACCACAACCCCCAAACAATGTGCACTTTCCCCACAGAGGTCACAATGGCTACCATACATAAAACTGAACCATAGCAATTCCTCTGAGTCCATGATTAACAGTCCGCTGGCTCTCAGCATCACACTGCTTCAGTCTGTCCTTGTCCAGCAGCTCCACAGGATCCAAAGTCTCTATGGAGGCCATATAGGAAATGAGGGGATGCCAGTCCGTGTCCATGTCAATCAGATCTCAGAGGCTTCTGTGATGGGTGGCACTAGGGTGGCACAGGGTGCACAAGATTTCAGGATCAAACAGGATCAGTCCAATGCACCTGAGGCAGCTCAGCAGACTTTCAGCGGCCGCCTTCTTAGCATGGATCGCAGAACCTGAGGATAGAGAACTTAGAAAACACAAATTGAGCAATTGACTTTTTCTCAAAGAATGCATGCAACATAGGATGTGGACGTAGAAACCCACTGCAAGGTCCAAGGAAAACTGACCATAGCTATGTGGCAACATCAACACTTCCTACACTTGAGATGATGGCTGTACACCAGCCAGAGAATTTTGCTCTTGTTCTAGAGCTTGGGAAACTGTTTCGTCCCCCTGACGTCTTCGTCTTTTTCTTCGCCTCCGAGTTTTCGGGCTTGGCGTGGGCTCGGCATGACCCACTGCTTTGCAAGTTTCTGCAGTATGGTCTGGACCCCCACATTGTGCGCAGAAAAACAAGGGAGTCACTTTCTGTGCCTCCTTTTCCTGTTCTCCACTAGCCTGAATTTCTGCCTGTGTCTCATGTCCATCATTCTGCCTCTTTTCTGCCGGCTGTGAAGCAGCTGTTGGGGTAATCACCATAGAATCACAGGTGTTTAGAACTGCACAGGTCTGGACCATCTCCAGGACAGTAGAAGTCTCTGGAATGGTTTCCAGGAGCCTCTGGCAAGCAGAATTAGCATGGCTTCTTGCTAATTGCTCCAGCAATATCATTTTCAAAGTTCTATCCTTGACTCTCGTCTTTAAAAAATGCATCAGACGCGATATAAATTTATGAAAAGCTTCCTCTGGCTTCTGTGCTATGTCTAAGAAGTCTTCCTTTGGGGAGAAGGATAACTTGGTTTTTATCAATGCAGATATCCCTATGTATCTGCACGCATGTAAAACAGTGCGAGAAAGACCAGCTTGCACATCAGGGCAAGCATATTGACTCCTCCCCATAAGTAGGTCAGCTCCGACCCCAAACAAGGGATCATCTCGAGGCAGGTGGCTATTTTTGACAGCCATTTGTCCAGCTAGGAATTTCCAACTTCTCTCAAAGATAAAAACCTGTTGAGGTTCAAACATCACTGTTGCAAAACCTCTTATCTCATAAGGAAAGATCAGATTCTCATATTCTGCACTGATCCATTGAATTGCCTCAGTGAAGCTTGTATTATTTTCTGCCACGTCCCTTGATAAGGGAAACGGGACTGCCCATGATGGGTCATCATGGCTATGATGCTGTGGAACCAAAACCACAGGTCCCTGAACTGGCTCGGGCAAAGCTGCATCTTCAGGCAGCAGCTCCGTTATCTCAGCAGCCTGGTTTGGCTGGGATGCAAGACTAAAAACCTCATCCGATTTCATGACAGGAAAAGCGTGCCCATCAGACAACGCTTTTGCCCCGTTATCATCTCCCACAGCCGACCCGGCCCCGTAGGGGGGGCGGGCGGGGGACAGTGACTCGCTCAGACTCCTCTCTGAGCGGGGGGGGCGATTGTCGCGCTGGGCAGGGGGGCGTGGCCGACGGGCCACAGCCTTCAGCTCCTGCCCGGCCAGCCGATGGGTCGGTGGGCGGGGCCAGAGCTGGCGGCAGCTCTGCGGCTCCAGCGCTCGGCCCCGTCCCCTCTGAACGGAGGGGGCGCGCGGCGGTGCCGCGCGGCGGCGCGGGGGGGTCGCACGGCACGGGGGGCCCCGCAGCGGCGGGCAGCGTTGCGCCCAGCCCTCCCCCCGCGGCGCCGGACCGGCACCGGACGCGTGGGGCGGGGCGCGGCGCGGTGGGCGGCGGCGGCGACCCCGCGCACAGCATTTGGCGTGGCGGGGGGACAGGGCAAGGAGGGGCCGTCCCCGCCAGGCTCGCCTGCCGAATCCTGCGCGGAGCAGGTCGCGGCGGGGCGGGGCGGGCCGGGGAGGCGGTGGCAGGGGGCGGCGCCGGCAGCGCCGGGTGTGGAGCGCACGGCGGCCCCCCCGGCTCCCCGCAGGGGGCCCGAGGCGGCGCGGCTCCGCGCGGCAGCTGCAGGGCGGACCCCGCAGCGGTGGCGGGCAGCGGGGGGGTCGCCGCGGCACGGCGGCCCGGGGCGGCGCGGGCGATTCCCCGCGCTCGGCGTGGGACCCGATGCCGAGCGCTCCGCCCCCTCGGCACCCCAGCTCCCCGCCCGGCCAACCGCGCGGGGAGCGGACCGAAAAAAGCTTCCCAGCCCTTCCAAAAACCCCGCTGGGCGCGCCCAACCCCCGACATGGGGGTGGGGGTCTCCTGCATCGGCTCTAACCCTGCATCAGAGCAATCCTCGTCAGAAGCGACGGAGCTCGCAGGGGAGCTTCTGCTCTGTGTCGAAAACCCAGAATCAACTTCAAAGTCCTCCCCAGCCTCTTTTAGAAGTGGGAAGACTGTTCCCCAGGTCCCTAAGAGAGTGCTAGCTCTCATATTTCCGTTCAGAACAGATAAAAAAAGTTTTTCCCCCAGGGTTTTCCATGGGTCGATTGAGAGTGCTTTTTCAGCACTATAAAAAATTCCAAGTTTCTTTCCCCAGCTAAACAGTTCTCTCACGTGTTTCCTGGTCAAGTCAGCGTCACAGGACAACAAAAAGGAGTGGAGCAGTTCCATCATCAATCGTTCTTCTGAGAACATCGTGGGTTTCTTCTTTTTGCAGCTGTAGAAGGCAGATTTTTTTCTTTCTTCTTTTTTCTTTCCTCACTAGCTTGCAACTTGACCACGTATAGGCGCCAGTTATCACCGTGGAGGCCCAACCAGGAACACAGACTGGGGACACAGATCTGGGTGCAACAACAGCAGCAGGGCAGAAGACCCTTTAATATGAATGCTCAGCAAACCAGGAAAATTCATGGCAACACACATGTAGCAGAATTTGGAAGGTTGAAATATGTACATGTATCTGTAGACACGTATACAAAGATGGTATGGGCCACTGCTCAAGTAGGAGAAAAAGGTAAGCATGTATGTAAACATCTCACTGCCTGTTTCGCTGTTATGGGCGTGCCAGAAACTGTAAAAACAGATAATGGTCCTGCCTATATCAGTGAAACTGTCAATGTATTTATGAAACGATGGGGTGTGAAACGTATCACTGGTATTCCACATTCTCCCACTGGTCAGGCTGTCATTGAACGTACCCATCAAGTATTGAAAAGTTATTTGCAAAGGAAGAAGGGAGATAAAAAGGATTCTCATCAAAGACTTAATAAGGTTTTGTTCACAATTAATTTTTTATGTCTCACTGAAGGACGAGAAGAACCACCTGTTGTGATTCACCATTGGACTGTAAAAAGTGGAAGGCCACAGAGTCTTCCTGATTTGCTTGTGTGCTACCAGAGCCCTAAAACAAGTATCTGGGAAGGGCCTGCACCAGTTCTTTTTAATGGTAGAGGTTATATGTGTATTTCCACAGGTGAAGGTCCATTGTGGGTGCCCAGCAGATTTACAAGACCTGCATGGACAAAGAAAAAGGCAGATGACAGTAGAGACAATGACTGTGTCTTGCTGAACCAATTACATGATTGACTGATTTACTGAAGTGTTCGCATTCAGATTCTGAGGACACAACAGTCATATCCTTACTGGACAATTATTTGAGAACTTAACAATATCTGTAGAATTAAGAGTGTTTAATTTAGCTTGTCTTAATTGTTTTATGTTAGTTACTTTAATGCTGTAGTCATTGTTTTAAGCTTTGTTTTTGCTTTTGATGTGTTGATGCTTTTAGCAAGCAGACATTTAAGCAAGATTTGAAGAATTAGATGCCAGAAGACAGAGAAGAGAGTGTTTCAGCCTGCAGAAAATGAGTGATCAACAAAGTTTATGTTATTTTAGAATTAAGTCTGAGCACTCCCTTGTTAGAACGATTATATTGTTACTGTGGAGCGAGACAAACTGTATCCTCCACCAAACAGATGTGCACCAAAATATGTGGGTCACATGGGCAAACGAGACAGGTCAGAGTTCTTTTTGTTTATCCGTGACTTCTGCAGGAAACCCCTTCAGAACTTGTCTGATAGGGATTCTTAGAATAAATGTGTCAGAGTTCAAAGGTTATAGCATGGGACAATGTAAGAAAGAAATGTCAGATGCTCGTTGCATGGCTGAACTTATTTCTAAATTAACAAAGCCATTGCTGTGGGACCCACAGGAATTAGATTTATTAGGGTCTCAGCCCATTGGCAATTCTTCAAAAAATTGGACACAAACATGTTTTGGATTCGATGGATCTACATCTACAAATGTGCAATTTAAAAACCTACAAAGATGGTCAAGATGGACAAATGTGACTTCTGTGTCACCATGGTACACATGTAATGGTATAAATAGCTATTGTGGGAGTAACACCACCTCAAAATAAGTTCAAAGTTTTAGTTGTTTTGGCATGCAAAATATCAAAAATCAAATGAAACTTTGGAACAATGACACCCCAAAAGCTCTTCCTCCAAATGTGTTTTTAATTTGTGAGGACCGTGCCTGGCAAGGAATCCCCTCGAATGTGTTTGGAGGTCCATGCTACTTGAGAAAACTAACTTTATTAGCTCCATCTATGAGACAATGGCTTGATATGATCATGGCAGATCACGAGCAAAGACAGAGACGATCGTTAGGATTGCCACCAAAATGTAATGACAAAGTTGTACTGACGAGTGTGACAGCAAGAGTTTAATTAGCCATTTTTACACCAGGTGCAGCTGCTGGAGATGCCTTGAAAAATTTAGCACGTTTAGCTTGTTGGGCTGAAAAGCAAGCAAATGCAACTACCATGGTAATAGAAGAATTGCTAATAGATCAAAATAGTTTAAGGCATGCACTTTTGCAAAACAGAGCAGCAATTGATTTTTTGTTGGTGGCACAGGGACATGGATGTGAGGAATGTGTTGTATGAATTTAAGTGATCACAGTGAATCTATACACAAGAAATTACAATACTTGCGAAAGCATGTTCAGAGTATTCAACAAGAGCAAGGCTTGTTTGGCAATTGTCTGACAAATTGCTTTGGTAACATTCCTAATTGGCTGAAAGAATTAATCATAGAAGGTTTACGATTTTGTGGATACTTTTTAGTATTTGTTCTTGTTGGATGCCTGGCACTCTCTTGTGTGAAAAAAGGTTTGCAGAAGGTAATGAATCAAGCATGGATTGTTCAAAAGGAAAAAGGGGGAATTATAGAAGACTTTTTAGAAGAGTGAGGTCATGAATTATTGATAGGGGGTTTGAACAATCCCTGCTACCAGGGAACAGTATGAGAGTCTGTACTGTTCCTGTGCTGGTCTTGGGCCTTGAATTAGTAAGAAAGTAGCAACTGTAATAATTTAGTGTGCCTTTGCATGGATGCTTCCTCACGGATGCTGAATATGTGTAACAACTTACTAGGCCTTCTCATGGATGTAGAAAACAGAATGCTATTCATAAGGTAGAACAAAAGGTAAACTAGATGCCAAATAACGTGGACCAATGAACAATCATTTAATGTATATGTATATGTACTTTTAGCCAATCACCAACTGTTTAGCTGTACTTGCTTTTCTCTCTGTAACCTGATAAAAGGAGTATACCAGGAATAAACAGCAGAGATCAAAGCTAATCATATTGATGCCTGTTTGAAAGGATGCTCTGCTCCTTTCTCGCAACAGGGGCACTGTTGCCATGAGGTTTTTTCCTGTATGTCAAGTGCTCATATTGAAAGAGAATGTGCAGCTTCTCTCACGCTTGTTAATGTAAACACTGGCTATGTTTAGCTAACTGTCTCCCATTGTTTACATATTTCTAGATGGGAGGAGAAAGGTGATGGACAGTTTGACCAGTGGTGATTAGGAGGTGGGAAATGTCCTCCAATGGATGGACATTATAGAAGATGTATATAAGTTACTTTGTAAATAAACTGCAGGGGTTCCTGCCTCCTGCTTGGACCTGCTCACAGCCCAGAAAATGTCTCCTGAGTCCCTCTCTTATCGTCAGGATCAGCTGCAGCAGGGGCACTGCACAGCTTCAGCGCGGGCTGACGAGGAAGGCAATCTTCCCATGGAGTGCAGGATTTCGGGGTTCTGATTGCCGCTCCTGCACTGGGCTGCCAGCGCACAAAGCCTCCTCGAGCACCGGTGCCTCCTCCCCAGGCTTCCTGCAGTGCCTTTGCTGACTGGGTGCAGTCAGCCAGGCTGGAGGCAGGCTCAGCTGGTGTTACAAAGCAATCCTGTCCAAAAGAAAGAAAAAAGACAAAGGCCAAAGCAGAAAGGAAGTATTAGTTCCCAGGCTGAGTTCCTCACAGGTGGAGGCAGGATTCCTCTGGTTCCCAGAAGGATGCAGAAACAGGACACAGGGACACTATGTGCCCCTTCACCTGCATCTCCAGGACCTTGCTATTGCAGGCCAAAGTAGCACAAATTGTCTTCAGCCTTTTATCCAGGTGTCTTCGGCTTGTTGGGATTTTTCCTGTGACAACAGCCAGGGAATGCTGCTTGCTGTCAAAGGGCTTTGTTCCTTCCAGGAAGCTCTGAAGACTCACTTGGGTTCCTCCTTTCTAAAACATGGCCTGGTTAATTGCCAAAAAAATGAGCAGTGTAAGCCATTCCTCGGCACATGCCAATCCCTCCAAGACATTCTGATTCCAGTGGGGTTCAGGCCCAAGGGTTGTTCTCAAGAGCACAAAAGTTCTGGGTTTCAGCAGCAAGACAAATGCAGGCAGCTTGGCAGGCCTCTGCCATCTCAAGCACTCACTTGCCTTCCAAATTCCTCTGCTTCCTCTAGCCATGGGCGTAAGTCCTGTTCTTGACCTGCTGTCTTCTCCTGTTCCCCGTGAGACTGGCACCTGTCTGCTCCTTCCCGTGGCATGTTGTGGGGAGGTCTAGAATGAAATGACAGAGGAGAATTTCACAGAACCTGCACTTGGTATCGTTTGCCCCGTTTGGTGCTTGCAACTATCTGCAGCAGACATGGACTTTGCAGTTGTGTGAGCTATGTGCTCCAGAAAAGACAAGACTAAGTTAGCTCAGGAAAACCAGGATCAATTCACTCAGCTCCTGCAAGCCAGAAATGAGAGTGCAGCAAATGACTGAAAAATGCAGTGCTATGCAGCACGTCGTATCCACCATGGGCAGGATAGATTTCCAACCCACAGGCATGGAGGAATCTGACTTTGCAGGTTTCCCCCAAGCCAAAGGCAGTGGGTTTTGGCAAAGGCACTGGGACCTTAGTGTTGGACAGAGAACATTTTCAAGAGAAGGGCTGACTTGGGAGCTGATGGAAGCAGAGAGAATGGACAAATGTGCCCATGGATGCATCC
Source organism: Prinia subflava (assembly GCF_021018805.1). Classification (NCBI taxonomy): domain Eukaryota; kingdom Metazoa; phylum Chordata; class Aves; order Passeriformes; family Cisticolidae; genus Prinia; species Prinia subflava. Next base: position 44,216,030 of record NC_086283.1, on the reverse strand, counting down.
ACACTGTGAAGGTCTCTCCAAGGGCAGTCCCTACCATGGACAGAACATGGGCACTGCTCCCTGCAGAGGACATGTTCCTGCCATATTGACCACACAAACGCTGTTCAGTGTCATACAAACACATATGGGTGGTTTGTTGCTCAGCTTTTTTTCCCCACTAAGGTATCCTTCTTCCTTCAGCATGCCTTACGCTGTGCTAGTTGGTGTTAGCCATGCAGTGAATGGGTAGGAATAACAGGCATTCCAATTTAGGGAACTTTCCATTATTAAAGCACAGTTTCCCCTTGAGAATTTAAGCAAGTGTTCTTGAATTTAGTCAGAAGCAGTGGTGGCCAAAGGGCACGTTTTCTTGGGTTTCCTCACATCCCGGTTCTTTTTCAGTGTTCAGCTTGGTATACAGGGGGTATGGGCTCGGTGTCTGTTTTGTGTTACTTTTGATCCTCTGTCACCGCGAGCCTAGCTAGATAAGGACACTCAGGAGACAGAGGTCTGGGTTCAAACAGAGCAGCAGGCAGGAGAGCCCACCCTTAGTTTATTCTTCCTATTACATACCTCTCACAAGGTGACCATGGATTGGAGGGTGGTTATTCCACCTCTCACCCACATTGGTCAAGGAGGCTGTCATTCAACCTCCCCTTCTCTTGGAGAAGGAATCCATAACAAGGGCGGTATTTACAAAACACGATCTTGTGTTTACATTTACGAGTGTGAGAAGCTGCACACTTCTACTTTAATATGTACGCTCAGCAAATTAGGAAATCTCAGGGCAACAATCCTCTGAGCTATGGGTGACGGACTGCAAGGGGGTTTTGTGCTCCTTTGGGACAGAGGAGAACTTTCTGGGCTTTCTTTTGCATCAGAGGAGGTTTGGTTGCTATGCATAAATTCACAGAGCAACCCCTAGAAGCTGCTATTGTGATGTCAGTGGAGGGCTGCCACATCACAGTGCTGTCAAGAGGACATTGCCCTGGTGCACACAAGGCGTCAGCGCCCAGAGCAGCTCTTGGCGTGCTCGTTGCAGGAGGATTGCCTTGACGGAGCTGTTCTCAGGCAACAGTTTGTGCCCTGACAAGGGAGTCTGTTTCTTTTACCTGCTGTTGCACAAGTGTGTGGACTTGTGTAGGCATTGTTTTTTTTTTTCCCCTGCGGTTGTAGGGTGTACGGACATGTGCCGGTGTCCTTTTTTATTTTCGTTGTTTTTTGAACAGTCTGGGGACTTGGGAAGGTGTCTTTTGTTTTCACCTCTTTCTTGGACAGTCCGTGGATTACAACGGGTGTCCTTTTGTGTCCCTTTTTCCTTGCACAGTCCGTGGACTCAAGCAAGTGTCTTTTTTCCCTCCTTTTTCCTTGCGCAGTGAAAGCTGGGAACAGTTAAAGATCGGGGACTAGAATAACGTGCGTCCACACCAATATGGTTCTAAGCACGTAATTCGCTTTATTTTGTGAGATGGCCGGTTAAGTACAGAGCGAATAGTTTACAGTAGCAGGTGCATTGTGATAGGCGGTGAACATACAGAAGTATGTAAGCTATTGCAGTTTAAGGTAGCCACCGTGTCATCCCAGTAACAGTTCTATGTTAGTGACACTACCACCTTAAGACATCCTTAGTAGTAGATAAGTTTATCTGTCAGTACGTATGCTGAACGTACTGAGGCCTGCTAGACCAGGCCTGAGGCCTGGTCTGAGGCCTAGTTTGAGGCCCAGGTGTGGATAGCTCTACCTTATGATACAAGCTATCCTCCTACACATCCCCCCTTTTTTCTTTAGAGCTATCCAAACTGGGTCTGTGACACGGTTGGCTGCTTCTACATATACTGTTATGAGCAAAGCACTACTTGAGTTACCCAAGAAAAACCTAAAGATCTTAGCTGCTAAAAGCAAAAAGATGAGAGCACACTATATTCAGTCCTTGCTCTTCATTCATACGCAGGTTCTAGATTAAAGTTTCAAATCATCTGCTGTCTCCTCTTCTTCTGCACTGCTTGATGATGTTTCACAGCTGAAGACTTCTCTGCTGTCACTGAGCAGCCAGGGTTACTTCTGTCAACGCAGCTGCAGTGCTGTGTCTGTGTTGCTGTCTTCTCATCTGGTTCAGCTTTCGTTAGTATCTCATCGAGTCTACAGCTAGCAGAAAAGAAACTAAGACAGACCTGGTGTGCGAATTGGCATTCTCAGAGACAAGAGAATAGAATAGGAATTTTGCTTACTAATGAAAGTGATAAGCGATTATCAAACTATTTCTGCTATCACCCCAGAGACTGCAAACTGCTGAAACGCTTTTCTTTAGTGAACCTTGACATCTCCTCCCGGGTAAAGATGACAATCTTCACTCCAAGCTGATTCAGCTGTCATTCTGATCGGATCAAATTGTCAAGTTAAGATAACTTGCATATTATTTTTTGGAGCAGAAACCTCTGGGCTTCGTTAACAAACACCATCCGTCCAAGTTAGAGTTAGAGTTTGGCCAGAACTCAAACTCTAAAATGGAGTGATGTTTTTAGCATATCTTTTAAAGACAATTTCTAACAACAATAAACATAAAATGCCTAAAATACAACAAACTGTCATAATATCATTACATAAAAGAGACATTTAAAAGTTAAGATAAAAAATTGTTCCGATCACTCGGGAACTCGTCTTTTCTGGAACTCTTCTTGAAGACAGTTGAGTACCAATTGGAGCAATCACAGGATCAACACCTGATGAAAAAGCCATCAATGATGCTTCAGGTACCTCTCTCCAAGACCTTCTGAAAAACACTTAAAGATTTAACAAACTGAAATGCAATGTCTCGACTCACACAAGAGGTACCAAAATAAGCCTAAAATCTCATTTCAATCGAAATGCGTAACACAGTTAAAAGAATCAAATGAAGCTTCAAAAGGAGATGCTAAAACATTGCATAAAACATACAAAATTGATTACAAAAGAGACAAGCTATATACTTAACATGACACTTAAGAAAAATTTCTGACTTGCACCTAATAATACAACCATATCTGTTAACAACATTCATGAAATATTTAGATGGCTAAAAAGATAAATAGAATCATTTAAAATGACAAGTACTTGTTAGAAAACCCTATCGACAAATAACACAACATAAAAACTTGAACATCAACTTACTAATGCTACCAATTTATATACTTAACATGTCATCGAATTATATTTTAAAACTCTTATCTTTTAAAACTCTCATACACTAGGACAACTCACAACTAACAATACAATCAAGGATCTAACAATTTGCATCGTTTTAAATCTTCATTTCAGTTAAACCTGTTTTTTCCCTCTTTCTCGCCTTTTTTTTTTTTTTTTTTTTTTTTTTTTTTTTTTTTTTTTTCTGGTTCTAAGCACAGTTATAACGTCAAACTTGTTTTCACTGGGCAAAACTGTTCATTTACTCATTGCCCTAAGACCTTTCTCAAAGATTTCTTGACCCTACTGCTACTGCTGGCAGGATTATCAGTGAATTTCTGCTGCCCTGGCATCCTCCTGCCCAGGAAGATTGCTGGCTCTCTCAACTGCTTCTTGAATGTCAGGTAGTTCAAAATGCTGTGAATCATGTTTCCAAACGCTCTTATGTGGCTGACAAACGACAAACGTGGACTTTACAAGTACAATTTCAGCCTGTAGATTACTTAGCTGTTTCAGGAAACATTATTCTCAACTCACAGGCTGTGGTTGAAGCTGGGAAGATTTGCTATTTGGAGAACCTGGGAGAAGGTCACTCAGCTTGAGAGAATTTGTGCCACATGACTTTGCTCAGCAGAAGGCTGGGCTGTCATGGCCCTGAATTCAAATTACCTCTATTATAACTTATCTTGATCCTCTCAAAATTCACACTAACTGAAAAGTCTCACTGGCTAAAGTCCCTTACCCTTGTCCCATTCTGTCAGGCATGGGGACATCACGGCTCTCAGCTCTCTCACTAGTGCCATCACTGAACAAAACACACCACCACAGTCCTCAGGCTCTGAAACTCATCCCCTGAGGCACACTCCTGTGCGTCCCCATCGCTGCAGCACAGGACATGCTCGCCTGGGACTAAGCCAGCACAAACTCCCTGAAAAATGACCTGCTGGTCACCGCCCCAACCCGCTAAGGAGGGGTCATAAAAACAGATTCTCTCAGGCCATTCACTCCCCAGCCTCAGGAGTGACAAAGCACTAAAAGCTAATGTGCAAGACAGCCTTCTCTCATCTCTCTCCCTAGCACAGAAGACCAAACTCAAGAGCAGTAGCACAGCCTCTCTGCCCAAACAGATGTGCCAGGGGCTGGCTTCAGCCAGCTGCACCCACCTCTCTAGGCAGGATAACAGCGCTGAGAGTTCTGAGATGAGACTTTGTTCAGCTCTGAGAATCATTCTCAAAAACAACTACTAGAAGACCTAGCAGTGAAGCAGGGGACCACTCCAGCTGGAGATGTCAGCTAGAGCCCTCTCAGCACCACTTACTCAAATGCAGCTAGCATGGCACTAATAAGTATTTTCATGTAATTTTAAATCTAGTTTCCTTTTTCTCTTCTCTTTTTTTTTTTTTTTTTTTTTTTTTTTTTTTTTTTTTTTTGTTCTAACTAAACTTTACAAATTAAACAACTATACCTTTTACAAATTATAAAACACTCTTTAAATCAACTAACTCTTAAATCTAACATAAGTACGTCTCACCAAAAATCTACAACCTTCATTAACTTTATAAACTCTATATGTGTGGTAACTCACTAAAAAATCATTACTAATTAAACTCCTTAACATTTAAGTATAGACTTAAACTTAACTTAAACTTATCAGGGCCCAAATCCTAAAAACAAGCTTTAAAATTATATGTTTAACAATAATTAACTCAAACTCAAATTAATTCACACAAAAATTAATTTTAACAACATCAAAATGTAGAAACAACTCATCCTTACACAGAGTTAATAACTCTAGCTAAGAACTCATTTCTATTTCATTTTTTGCTCTATCTTTTTCATGATAGGATATATCTTTCTTTTTCATGTTGCATTTCTCACACAGCGATGGATTTTTTCACAACAGAGGGACAGATGACTATTTTCCCTTCTTTTTCTGGTGTTTTTCTTGCAATGTCCACTTGTTGCATGTTTTCACTGTCTCTGTTTAACAATCTTGAAAGCTTCCTGGGTAATAGCACGACATAGGGTCGAGTTACGATGCTTGCTTATCTTTAAAGACGATAGTGACAGCCTCTGCACTCAGCGAAAGGGGGGGGGGGGGGGTAAGAAGATTTCAGAGCCCAGTCCGTCGGCTAGTGCAGTTGATTGGCAGACTGCAGGGGCATAGGAGCCTCTAATTGAGCTGACGGTGTGCTGGCATTCTCATTAGTAGACATCTTGTTTATTATGTTTTTGAGCGGGACAGAGAGAAAAAAAAAAAAAAACACGGCTCAGCCAGGAACACTGCCGGTCGCTCCGCTGCTGCTGCCGCCCTGAGATCCGCCTCCTTGCTGCATCACTTGTGCCCTCCTTGTTCCGCCTTCGGCCCCTCTTGCCTTCTCATCTTTCGCACCGCCTCCGGGGTCTGGCAGCTGAGTAACTTCTTGTTTGTTTTCATTCGGCCCGAGAGGTGCAGGGAGCATTTCCTGCCTTTTCCCTGCACGGACAGCCAGAGACGAACAAAGGGAGGGCCAAAGCGAAGCTGCATTCTCACTCTCGAAATGCGTGGAATGCATGGAATCTCCACTGAAGCGTCTGGCTACCTTAGATTTTTCCTGTTGTTCCTTTTTCTTGGAGAGGGAAGCAGAGGGACAGGGAATCTGTTTTTCTCCGGCTAAAATCACGGTTTTGCTCTTTTCTGTGAATGTTTGCAAGGTATTTATTGCTTTTTCCCAAATTACACTTAACTCTGAACGTCTCTTTGCTCTTTTTCCGGGTAAAACTACAACGTCCCATAGCAATCTGCCTTTCTCTTTCCGTCCTGCTTCTCTGCAAAGAGATGCTGGCCGCTTTCGCTTTTGTTCTTTCTGAACCCATCGGACTAGTTGTTCCATATTAGTTCTTATCTTATCGCCCCTCTGGGAGGCACCGATGGCTACACGCTGAAAATCAGCAGGGTAATCTCTTGCCATCGTTTCTTTTTTAAAGTCTTTTAGACTCCTTCTGCGATCGCTGCTTACCTTCTTTCCGTCAGCAGTGGGAGGGGCACCGCGGACCTTCCAAACGAACCAGTCAGCAATCGCTCCCCGATCTGCCTTGCCAGCTCGGAACAGGTGTATGCAAGCACACAATCACTTTCCAAGCACAAGGACTTTCCTGCATCTAAGCAAAAACTCCGCATTCAAGCGACAAAAAACCTCATTTAAGAGAAAACAAAAACCTCATTTAAGAGAGAAAAAAAAAACCTCATTTAAGAGAAAAATAAAAACCCTCATTTAAGAGAAAACACTGTCCCAGGTTCAGGCGCCAGGTGAAAGCTGGGAACAGTTAAAGATCGGGGACTAGAATAACGTGCGTCCACACCAATATGGTTCTCAGCACGTAATTCGCTTTATTTTGTGAGATGGCCGGTTAAGTACAGAGCGAATAGTTTACAGTAGCAGGTGCATTGTGATAGGCGGTGAACATACAGAAGTATGTAAGCTATTGCAGTTTAAGGTAGCCACCGTGTCATCCCAGTAACAGTTCTATGTTAGTGACACTACCACCTTAAGACATCCTTAGTAGTAGATAAGTTTATCTGTCAGTACGTATGCTGAACGTACTGAGGCCTGCTAGACCAGGCCTGAGGCCTGGTCTGAGGCCTAGTTTGAGGCCCAGGTGTGGATAGCTCTACCTTATGATACAAGCTATCCTCCTACAGCGCAGTCTGGGGACTTGTGCAAGTGGGTTTTTTTTTCCGTTTTTGTTTTCTGACCCACGGACTGGAGCAGCCCTGCTGAAACGATGGAGTGAGTCCGTAGAGCAGTCAGCAGGGCTTTTTCATCAGTGTCATCCCGCAAATTTTTGAATGGTCTGAGACGTAAGTCGAAGTTTATCCCTTGGGGCAGCACATTGAGAGCAAAGTGCCATAAAGGTGCCATTGTGTTGGTAGAGCTTCTGCCAACAGCTTCGGCTAAAAAGAGGGTGTCTCTTGCCCAGCAGGCTGTGGACAACTTCCAAAATTCAGGCTAGGAGAGCTTTGCAGGTGTCCTTCTAAAAACTGTGCGGTTCTCTCCAGAACTGAGGGAAAGCAGCTTTTTTCTGTGCTCCATCCTTAAAGGATGCGCCTGTTGAACTGGACCCTCTCTGTGTGCTACAAGAGCCATTGGCTTTGGGCTGAAGGGCCGAGTGCCAAGCCGTCTGTGTGTGCGCCTGAAGCCCACAGCTGGGCTTGTGCTGTGTCTGAACAGAACTGCAAGCACTAAGAGGCATTTGGAGAAAGCTTTTGTGGGGAATTGTTCACAGCAACCACAAGGGACATGCTGCATGCAATTTACAAAAAGAAAATTAAAGCCCAGGAAAGAGAGGAGAAACAAGCCACTTTAGCTGTAGCGTGGACAATGAGCTACAATGTAGGCCCTGAGTGCTGAGGAACAATTTGCATTTTCCCGGCCAAATTTCTTAACAGAAACTTGGCCGGCAAGAGGTTGACACAGCCTAGGGTATTGGCCTGCAGTCTTGCTTGCTGTGCTAAAGAAGTGTTGCTCTGGGAGGGATGCTGTGAAAGGAAAATGCCCTCTGCTTGGGTGATCTTATTCTGTGGGCTTCCTCAGCACAGACAGTTTTGTAACATCACCTGGTTCATTTTCCCTTCCACCTGCAGGTCGCCTCAGAGGTGGAAGGAGTCAAGGCCGTGGTTCGGTGAGTGGGATGGGCACCCTTGACATTCCTGGTGTCTGAGGATTGTGGAGCAAGCTGTGGGCTTGGTCTGTTGTAGTTGAGTGCCAGCCTGGCAGGTTGAAAGGAAGCACGCGTCAATGTCTGCATGAGCACTACCAAAAGCATTCCATCAGTTTCCTCCTTTTCCGCTGAAGAGCTTTTAACTAATGAAAGTCAAGTTTTGCAGACAGGAGGCTGCACGTTGATTGTAGCCAGGCTGAAATATCTCCTTCGGAAGCATATGCAGTCCCATCCAAACATTAGTGTCATCAGCCCCCTTGAATTGAGTTTTAATGACTGAGGACCCCACTTGTATCCAAATCCATGACTTGTCCTTACCACAGCTGGGGATAGAGCTCAGGACAAAGAAGGTTCTAAACGCCAGGTTATTCTCTGTCCCTCACGCTGCTGTCTGTCTGCAGAGCACCACAGCACCAGCAGAACCTCCTCTGGCTCGCTCTCTTCCTCCAGAGGCTAAAGAGGAGGCAAAGGACAACTTACCTGCACGTGTTGTCAGTCCAGGGCCGGAGCATCTGGAACCAGTAAGTGGCAGCTTTGGTTGGTACAGTGCCAAGCTTTGGTGCAGCGCAGAGCTGCAGGTCTGTGATCAGGCAGCACTTGCCCTTTGTGGCTGAAGATGCTGAGGGCTGGAGTGCTGCCATGACCTGGCTCTTCAGCCCGTCCACTGACAGGTGGGAAACGGGATCTGAACTTCCACACGCAGGCATCATTTTCCTGGCATTGTGACAGGCACTGTGAACTTCCCTTGGTGTCAGATAAGCGGCAGCAGGATGTCCTTTAGTGCTACTGGTGTGAAAGTGAGCCCCTTTGTGCACAGTGTCTGTGCAGGCTCCTGTTGTCAGCGCACAGAGTGGTCCCAAGGCACAGTTCACAGCCTTGTGGGGTAGGGAGGAGGCACCGTTGCCTGCAGGGACCTGCCCCTCTCCCTGCCCTAGCTAGGCAGCCACAGTCACTGCTTCCAGGACAGCTTTAACCTTGACATGACCCAAGTTTGCTGAGAAGAATCCTGAGCAGCTGTGCATGGCAGAGACAAGGTCTGTCTCTGAAGGTCTGCAATGCAGTTCCTCTTGGCTGCTCTGTAAGGCCTGAAATCCTGAGGGGAAGCCAGTTGACCACAGGCAAGCAGGGAAATGTTCCTTGCTTCTCTTCAGACGCTTACAGAGCAAGCCAAGGCTTAGTCGCTTACCCACATCAACACCCCCACACACCAGCTTTTGTCTTCACGTGAGCTGTGTCTCTGCTTCTCAAAGCTCTCAGGAGCCAACATCCCTACTCCCTACTGTTTGTTTGTGCTTTTTCCCTGCCCATTCCTTGCAGGCCCCAGCAGGAGAGATTCTTGCCAGTCAGGACTGCTGGGCCCAGGCAGGAGAGGCGGAGCAGCAGGAGAGCATGGATAGAGTGTGCGAAGCCCGGGATTTCAGGTGTGTGCTAAGCTTTCTCACTATCTCTGGGCAGGGGTGGGCATTGCTGGGCTTTAGGAGTCCCCGTGTCAAAGAACAAATTGGCTTCTCATCATTTGACTTGCTCAGCACAGTCGGGGTAGGGCAGCCCGTGGGCAGGTCCGGCTGCTGAGCCAGCTAGAGCATTGCTGCCTCCTGGGACTGGCTCCTGGAACCTTGACAAAAAGCATTGAGAACTGGACCAGAGTAAAAGCAGGGGAGGTCCAGGCTGGGCTTGAGGGCAGCAAAGGCAATTGAACTGCAAAGGCAATCGTGCAGCAGAAGAAGCACCTCAGAGAGCTTGTGCAGATCCCAGCCCTGGAAATTTGGAAGCCCCAGCTGGATAGAGCCTTGAGCAGCCTGTCCAGATGCCATAGCTGACACCAAGTGCTTGGAGCTGAAGACTGGGCTAGAGGCTTCCTGGGGTCCCTGCCGGCCTAAACCATCTTGGGATCTCTTCATTATTGGATTGCAAATGTGTACCCATCTCCTCCTCAAGCTGTAGCTTGCAGGCTCTTTCCTTGTTCCCCTAGTAAAAGCAAGAGTAGTTGTGAGAGCACTCATCTGGACTTGCCAAGCGTGTCTTAGCCAAAGACAACTTTTACAAGTCCAGTATCAGTCCACTGTATCAGAGAGCAGCATAAGACCTAGCAGGCAGGAAGCTGTTAAGCTTTCTGGGAGTACCTGAGCTTTCTGGAAATGGCTTTTGGCTTCTGGAAGCTGGTTTTACTTTCTCATTGCTACAGACTCTTTCACCTGCACAAATGACAAAGAGACATGCTGGTCTAGGGAGGGCATTGCAGCATTCTCTTGAGGTGGAACTAGAGGGCTGTTGGAAGCCCCTGAGCCTGCCCTATGTGGGACATGGTATGAAGCTGTGGTTTTTGCAAGGAGACTGTGTTGCTATTAAAGGCTTATTTGTCTGTCCCTTGGCGTAGATGGGAGCAGTTGTCTGCCCTTGAGAGAAAGCACCACTCCTCACTAGCCTGGGCCTTTGAAACGTCAGCAGAGACAGCAGAGGAATTGCAGCCTCACAGGGATCTGCTGAAGGAAGAGGTTCCTCTGGCGGTGCCAAAGGTACGCTCACCTTATTCCTAGGCAGCACTTGTGGGAGAGGGGACTGCCGCCCTAGCAAAACCACCCCAAATGCTGCTGCTGGCAGCAAGCTAAGACCGAGACTGTGTTGTTGTTGTTGTTGTTCCTCTTGGAAAATGGTGCCCCCCTTGCTTCCAGGTTTGCCGCCCACAGGGGCCATCCCCCAGGGTTCTGGAGAGGCTGCTCCAGGAGTCCTCTCGCCAAGGGGACACGCTGTCCCAGGTGTGCAGAGAGGAAACGGTGCTGGCACAAGAGAAGGCTGCCCTGGAAGCCCAGCTGCCAGGCATGGAGCGGAAGCTACGAGGCCTTTCCAAGCAGCTGGTAGAGACCAGGTAAAGGCAGGGAGGAGAATCTGGATGAGGCATTATTGAAGGTCTGTAATTACAAAGGTGGTAAGTGTTCTATCAGGATTGATTGCCTCCTGTGTGCTCTCCGGATGTTTCTCTGACAGAGATGTGGAGAGACATGAGAAAAATGAAATAATGAGAAAAATACCTGAATGTTATTTTTCTGACAGCTCAAGCTCTCAAAGCTCTTCTTGGGAGCCTTTGCACATTCCTATGGCAAATGCAACTTGGCACTGAATTGAATACCAGGGAAACCATGCAGATGTTTGCTGAAATGGAAGTTTCTATCTGGTTTTGGTTTCTCCTTCAGTGCACGTGAACATCAATCTTTCCTTGCCAAGTAGTTTACATGGTATTTTCAGAATTCAATGCTCTTACATGTGATTGCTGTGAGTAGGGTGCTGACCCTTTGGTGAAGCTGGAGGGTCATGCTGAAAATCTTGAGAGTCTTCTGAGCTAACTCTGGTGAAGTATGGTGCAGGACCTAGAGCTGCTTACTAGCAGCAGCAGCAGGGAAAGGTCTTGTGAATCTTGACAGTGTCTGGGGATTCTTGTTGAGCACTGATGCTTGCGCCCTTGTCCACCCATCGCTGTAACCCGTCAAGGTGCCTTTGTCTGGTCCCACTTCCTTTTTAAAAAGTGCGCAGACATTTGTGCACTGCTGGCTTAGTTAGCCCTAAATCAAGGTAGCAAGTGCTCTTGTTCATGAACTTCCAGTAATTGAAATGGCAAGATATCTGTCCCTCCTCCCAAGCAGTTCTTGTTCAGATGAAAGCCTTGTTCTGGTTTCCTACTCATGCTGCCAGAAGCCGGAGTTTTCATGCATAGTTCAGTGCATTCCTTTAGTCCCTTTTACTTAGCATCTGGAAAACAAAGAACCTCTAGGTACACAATGAATAGCTTTAAACTTTGACGAGTCACCAAGGAACTCACTGTGTTCTGTTGCCCTGCTAAGTGACTTGGAAGTTCTTGATGAACTCAGGGCTGTGAGCAGAGGCTGGGCTTTTGCTCATTGGCCAAGACTTTGTGGGCACAGCCACCCATGTGGTGGATACGTCCCATGTGGGATACGTCACGCAACAGCAATTTGAGCTTTGGCTGCTGAGATCAAACTCAGCTGGGCTTTCTGTCCTGGGCAAGGTCATGAGGAAAGGCTACCCAATCACCTGGTGGCGCCTGCTTTGCTATTTTGAGTGGCAGAAATAGTCTTGCTGTATCTGAGTTTCCATGTAAGCCATTTTCCATCATCAGGTATAGGGATCTGAAGGTACATCTTACTGGAAAAAGTGCCCCTGGGCGCCAGGAACAATTTCTCTTCATCTTCACAACTTGTAGGTCAGTGAAGGAGAGCCTGCAAAGCAGCCTGCAGGCGGCTCAGCGGCGCATCTCGGAGCTGGAGATGGCCAGGAGCCGTCTGGAAGGCCAAGTTCGCACAGCCACGCAGGCCAAGGAGGTGATACTGGGTGAGAGCCTCGTGCGCTTTGTTTCTGGTGATTGCCCTGCCTAGAGCAATTGCTTTGTAGCCAGCTCTGTCTGCAGCGCTTCTGAGGAGTGAAGGAGCTGGGCGCAGGTCCCTTCTTGCCTGAGACTGAAAGGGCTTAAGGTCAGTAGAGTGCTCTGCTTGGGGAGTCTCTGACTTGCCCTTTGCCATCTTTGCAGAGGATGTGAGGGGCCTTGGTCGTGAACTGCAAGCTGTAAGATCTCTCAGCAAGCAGCAATGTGAAGAAATGGCCCAACAGCTCCGCAGGATGGAAGAGCAGTACATCAAGGCTCTCAGACTCTGGCAATCTGCTCAGGAAGAGGAAAAAAGGAAGCTCCAGGAAAACTTGGTAAGAAACAATACGCACCTGAAGTTTTCAGGCTAGCTGGGTGGGCAGGCTTAGCAGAAGAGCAGCCTGAGGATGGGACATGGCTGCAAGCATGTGCTGTAGGCTACACGTTGCTGGGCCAGGCAGCAGAGGGCTTCAAGGAATCATACCTGAAGGCCTGTGAAGACGCAGAGGATGGTGCTGGGACAGTAAATGCAGCTACAGCTTCAGGATGGGCATAAGTCAAGTTCCCCAGGAGGCTGGGTGGTCACCACCCAAGGCATGGCAGCAAAGGAGCAGGATCTTCCCCACAGCCTCGTGCCATGCAGCCGACTGCTGCTGACCTCGCTGCCAACTGCGGTCCCAGCAGCGGGGTTCCCTGCTTTCTGTCCTTCCACAGTGGACGCACATCTTCCCTTTGGGCTTGAAACATATGCCACAGGTCCCTGTTGCTGGCCTGTCTTGTGACTAGGGCGTTGGGGTGCTGGCCCCCTCCTTGTCCTGCAGTCCACCTGCAGCTTTTCCTTGATCAAAAGGCAGAGGAACTTTGAGAAGAGAGGCTCAGAAAATAGGCCGAAATGCTGAGGAGAGAGGGGCCAGGAAACAGGCAGCCATCAGAACAGGGAAGGAAGGTGGCATCTCCTTTCCTTTCACTTGCTGACCCTCCTGCGAAGTTTCTGGTTAAGACAGGAGTGCTGGAGGGCACAAAGACAGTACTGTGAACTCTTCAGGTCGGGGGTTGTGGAAGGGATGAGGCTTCCATTTTTTTCTTTGGAGAGCATAGCTGGGACTTCATCTGGATATGTCTCTTCCCCTCGGCAGGAGAGACAGCTGGAACAACAGCGTTTGGAGGCGCAGCAGCAGCTGGAGGAACAGGCAAACCTCGTGGCAGAGGTACAGGGGGAGCAGGAGAAAAGGCTGCTTGACATGAAGCAGGAAGCTGTCATCATAGAAGCAGAATAAGCAATCATACGAAACAGAGCCAGTCAAAAGGCAAAGAGTGTGAAAAGAGAGTTTGTGTGTTGTATTGGACTCCTGTGAGCTCCTTAATGGCTCTGCTTCTCTGCACAATGTCTGTCTGGGTGGGATTGTGTCTTAGCTAGGCCTTGGTAAACTCAAGAATGAGAACAGAATACTCTTGGAGAGCATGAGCACATCAATGTTGCTTGCCACACAAGTGGTGTGTGGGAAGTTTAACGCGGTCTTCTCTTCCTTTCTGTGCAGCTCCAGCATCAGAAGGCTGCTGTCTTAACCAGAATGCACCAGATGGAGAGAAAGCTAATCCGAAGCCAGCAGCAAGTCAAGCAGCTGAGGCTGGAGCTGAGTAAGGAGCGGGAGAATGGGCAGGTGAGCCTGACCAGCCAGGTAGCAGAGGGAAGGGCAGGAATGGCGCCATGGACTATAGATCTCAGGCGAGGGAAGGCAAGGACTACTGCAGGCACTGGATGCACAGAGGCAGGTGCTAGTAAGATTTTTCCTGACACAATATCAAGGACAAGCTACAGCAAGCTCAGAGGGAGATGAAGGCAATGGAGAAGAGACACAAAGAAGAAATGGAAAGGATGCGCAGGATCCAGCTGCAGTACAGGCTGTGTGAACAAAAGCAGGTGAGTGGAAGAGCAGTAGGCACTGCACTCATGCAACAAGGGGTCTCTCCTCTTCTCACCTTTCCCCTGCACAGCAGCAGGTAGATGGAGGCAATACTCTGTGTTCTCCACGGCAGCTGGTCACAAGGACTCTTACTGGGCCACTGAATCTCAGCGGCTGCCGTGGGCAGCAGGGCTAATGCTTTGGCCAGTGGGCCGGCAATGCTGTGAATGTATTTCTGCTGTCCACAAAGTGCTGGCTTTGTATTTTGAGAGGTCTGTTCAGGTGAACGTGGTGACCCACACAGATTCCGAACAAGTTGTCCCTGTCCATGGTGAATGCAGTGCTGAGAAGAGGGTGAAATTTCAAGTTGCTTTTTCCCTTTCACAGTCTCTACTATGGCTGGCTGTGCCAAGCTGTAGTCTCTGACTGCTTGTTTGGGTTGGATTTGAGGTGGAAGAGTTGACAGCTCAGCTTGCAGCCTTACACCAGTGTTGTTCCAAAGGGCTTCCCTTTGAAATGGGCTGTCTGGGGAATCTCTGCCAGCCACCTTTCTGACACAAATGAATTTCTTGTCCCAGATGGACACAGGCTCTGCAGCAGCGTCCTCCAAAGAAGGAGTCTCCCCTCTGCAGCCTGAAAACTCGAGCATGGACAGTTCATGCTGGTCAAGCCAGGAGAGAGAGAAGCAATGCCTGAAGATGCTGAGTACGTCCTGTGGATTTCCTGTGCAATGGAGCAGTGTGTTGTGTGTGTGCCTCAGCATCAGCTGTACCACATCTTCCTCCTCACCCCAGTGTCACATCGACATTCTGGACTCCCTACAGAAGCCATTGTTGTGCTTGGAGGCAGCCGGGGAGCTCGTGGGGCATTCCTTTTGCCTCTGAGGGCAGCTGGGAGTGGGTGGGCTTTGCCTGAGCTTCCCTGTGCGGGAAAGGCAAAAGCAGGGATTGTTTCCCAAACCACAGAAGGCTGTGACCTAGCAAATGACCCAGTGAACACAGTGTGTGTGCTAGTGTGGCCAAAGTGATCAGCACAGTTGGCTTCCTGGATTCCCTTTAGACTCCTGACTTGTCACTGGTCCTTGGAGACCAAATCCTTCTGAGAAGTTGATTGGCTGTGGGGCTGGTTTCATACTGGGGTTGTTTTTAGGACTGGTATTACTTCTACGATTCCTTCTTGGTTGTGATGAGAATTCTACAGTTTGGTTAACCCAACCTCCTTGAAAAGAACATCAGGTACATCTTGAAAAGTCACATCAATGTGGCACGGTCAGACAAAACTGCCCTGCAGGCAATTCTCAGGAGGAAGCCTGCAGCCCCTCTGCAGCACATTCCTCCAGTACGGGGCACTTTGTCACGGTTAATGCCCAGCCAGTGAATACTCTTGGAATACTAAGCATTGGCCTCAATACTCTAGGAAAGCACACCAAGGCCTTGGCGACTCTGCAGTAAAACTCAGCTGGTTCTTTTAACTGGCAAGGGCTGGCAGTGCAGGGCTGTCAGAGAATAACCGGTGAGGTAAAGAGAGCCTGCTTTACTCAGTGTCTGCCATCAACTCTTGGGACAGAGGGTGGATTGATCTACTCCTCCGTGGGTCTGAACTCTGAGACAACCATCTTCTGTCTCGAGTGGTGTCAACAAGCTTGTGATGGAGCTCGGTCTGGCTGTGGCTTCTTCACAGTGGTTGTCAGTGGCCATTCATGGGCTTTGCCAAGCTTTTAGTCATACCTGCCCTGCCGCTGACGGCTGATGTGTCTGCAGAGGCTGGAGCCTTCCTTAGCTGGGAGGTTTCAGCTGCCGCCGCGGTGCTGCAGCTTTGCCTGGACTCGTGAAAGGATCAGCACCTCCTTTGGGCAGCTGTGTGTGTCACGGCAGCGCCTGAGGAGCGGCGCTGTCCTTGTGACCCATCTCGGCCGTGCCCGTTTGGGAAGATGGGGCACGTGGGCCGTGTTCAGGAGGCCGAGCCCAGTGCTGGTGACTGCTGCCCCCCAGGCTGAAGACAAGGAGTTGTAGTTCTTCACTAAATGGGAATGGGCAAAGTCATCTTTGGAACTTAGGCTGCTCATAAAGGAAGAGAGTCCTAATTCTTACAGCCATTGTTCTTGGTGATGGCATGAGCTGCTGTTCTCTAAAACTGGCAAGGCATTCTTTAGGCAAACTGCTGAGAGGTAGAGAAGTGCCCTCCTCTCCTGGAATTCACTTTGCAATATTCTTTCTGCTCTGCAAAAAGCAGCTGTTGATAAAAATTCACCCCAGATCCCAGGGGGCATTTAAACTCTGCAAGTATGAAACCTTTTGTGGAATCTCACAAGAGAGTGTTTCTCCCCAAGAAAAGGAAGGGTCATGATTTTTCAGCCCTCCTTCCCTTTGTAGATTGCAATCACTTGCCTTGGTGCCTGTTCCTTTCTGATCTCTGTGTGCTCTGAAGGTTTCTCCCTGGGCTTAGTTTGCTCTCAAGGTAAACCTGCAAAGGAGTATGGAGAATCAGACTGTGTGCAGGCCGTGTGTGTTTCAGAGCTGCCTGGCTTGCTGGGGCTGCTGCTGTTGTTGTTCTTGTTGATGTCACTGTAAGGCAACCGACCATGAATTGCTCAGAGCCTCACAGAGTGGAGCTGAGTTTCAGAGCTCCTAGAAGTCAGTCTCTCTCTTTTGAAGTTTGCTTCTTGCATTTTGTTTCTTTCAGGGAGCATTGTGAGCATGGCAGATCCAGCAGAGAAATACACTGGCTGGCAACATATTGGCAGTGGGTGAGTGCAGCCACACTTCCTTCTACACAACTATGGGCCAGGTATTTTGGTGGTGCAGTATCAAGTGGGAAGTCAGGCAAGCTGCAAGCATCTTCAGAGCCCGGCTTTAGATTGTCCCTGTCTCAGTACTGATCACATGGCATCATCAAAGATAACTGGATGGTGCCAAAGTCTTGCCTGCTTTAGGGAGCAGCACCTGGAAGCCCTCCTGTCCCTCAAGCGTGTGGCACCAGTTTGCTTGTTTTCCTAGGAAACTTGGTTTTGTATGAGTCAAAGTAAGATGGCCACACTAAGGAAGGAAGCAAAACCTGAGAGAGAGCTTCCCTCCTGATAGCTGTCAGATAACAGCTGTTTTCTTTCCAAAATCTTGCTGAAAACAATATTCAGTGGTCAGGACACTAAGAAGGGCTGTGTGGTGTTGCCTGAGTTTAACGGATAGAATCAAGAGAGAGGTGAGAAGGCCCAACAGGCCTACATGTTTCATTGCCTGGAAAGGCACGCCACACGCACAGACACAGAAAGGAAAAGGCAAAGAAAACCCCCACATCCATATTCTAGTGTGTACTTTGGAGATTTGTAGCAGCCCTTTTTTTTCCTGTTGGACGCCTCTTTTCTCTTGCACACGCTGCACGGCAGAGGGCTGCTGGGCTGCTGTGCCATTGGCTGAAGAGTAGATGACCTCTGGTGTTTTAGAGATGCTTCAGGCAGCAGAGAGCTCCCTCCTGGGCTGCCTTTTGCTTCTCAGCACTGAACAGCTTCTCTGTTCTCACCGCTGTCCTTTTTGTAGGGCTTTTGGCACCGTTTCTAAGGCCTTGAATGCTGCCAGGGGACAACAGGTAAGTGCCAACAGCCCATGCAGATTTTGCATCTCATTTCCCCTGGGATGGGATCTGTGGCCAGAGCTTTGGGCCGCCTGTCTTTGCTACAAAGGCTGTCCCGCAGAAGCAGGCTGCAAAATGCATCTTGGACAGGCTTTGTCCTTCTTACCTAGCTGAATGGATGCAAGGACAGCAGTGGTGTTTTTCTGAGGACACACTGGCTTGGATTTACTGGCTAAATATGCATAGATTAGCTGATGGCAACAGCCCTCATTTTTGGACCAATTCCTCTTAAGCCCAGGTTCAGACACAGATAGGATTTCCCATTGTTTTCCATCACGTGGTGCAGTTTGAAAATATAATGCAAGACCTAAAGAAGGAAAGATCTCGTCTGGAGTGCAGTTTGGCATTTCAGTCCTAGGTAACCTGGTACACACCCCCACACATATACATACACACACACACAGACAAAGACATCAGTGTGAAGAAGTTGATGAAGAGCTTTGAATAATACAACCTTGTGTTGGTCCTGTGTCAGTGACATGCCATTACAGAGCTGCTGCTTGTACTGAACAGACACGATGGTGTGTCTTGGAGAGTCCCACTGTTCTTTGGGGCTAAAAGTTCAGAGTCCTGAATTCTCATTGGTGGCTCTCAGCAAATACTACTCCATTGTCCTGGAGTAGTTCCTGATCCACCTGCAGTGCTGCGCTCAAGAACTGCACTTGGAGGCACTGCACTACAAGGCATTCTGTAAGCCCTAAAGCCCATTTCAACCTGGTGTGTATCCATAATGTACCACAGAAAGGATTCTTCATTTTTAAACCCACTACATAATTACAAGTCTAGAGCGTGGTGAAGAACGTTCTTCAGAGATGCAAAATCCAAACTGAAGAAGTTGGGATGTGCTAGAATTGCAACTTTGCTTTGAGTCGCCTTGGAGTTCTTTTCTGGACAGCATTTTCTCCCTAATGTCTGTCTGTATTTACTTTGGCGCACAATCAAGAATGGCAGCAGTTTCTGAAGTGCTGGTCAAAGCCCCTAGAAATGCTAACGTGTTATCTGCGGTTTCAATTTCTTTTCACAGCAGCAACATTGCTTTTGGCTAGCAAAAGGTGTGTAAGCGATAAACAAAGTCTATTTGAGAAGTCTGTGGGTGCAGAGAGTGTTGTTAGCATTTTGTGGTTGATGGTTTGGATTCCCTTTTTACCCAGGTGACAAGGCATCCAGGCTCATGAGCGCACGGGAGAAAGAGGCTCATGTAATGTGTGCTCCTAACAGCTTTCAACATCATTGTAGGTGGCCATAAAAGAACTTAATCTCCAGCACCAGGGTGTCGAGGAAGTGTTAAAAGAAATCCTGGTCTTGAAAGAAAAAAGACACCCCAATATTGTCACCTACCTACAAAGGTAAATAGTTCTGGTGTTGTTCTGGGAATGTTCGTTTGCATACATGCAAGGCACAGATTGCAAAGCTCTTTCCTCACTGGCTGAAAAGCGATCTTTCTATTGCAGCAATCCACTCCTGTAAGAGACGTGGGAGGAGATTGCATTTTGTCCCCAGGAATGGTTCCTGGCATAAAGAGCTTGGAGACTGTTCTTAGAAATCTGGCTCTCTTACTAAGCCAGCAGCCTGTATGTTCACTGGCTGCATGTTCTTTTGCTGTTTTGGGGCATGAATTTTTCCAAGTGTCAGAGGAGAAGTGCTGACAAAGCATCACAGCAATGATTTGCCTTGCCATGTTCCCACTCTTTTCCATTGCTATGCATGCCAAAAGACTAGACTAGGAGACACAGAATTTGCCAGGTTTGAAATTGGTTTTCCTGTTTTTGACTGTCCTTTATTCAAGAATTCCCAAAGGGTGTCCGCAGTGCTGCACACCCACTTGCCCAAGGCAAAAGCTCTGAACACTTGTGTCTCCTTGTTGCTGGAATTAAGGGTGCAATTTGTGTATGAAGATGATGAAGCAGCTGCTGGGATGTGTCTGCTTCCAGATTTATCTTTGCCTCCCAAAACAGCCTTTTTTGCCTGCTTGCCACCTGAACCATCTCCTTTTTTGTGGACGTGTCTTCCCCATTTAGACAGCACAGATTGCAAGCACTGGATAGCCTAGGTGGAGCGTGTCTTCATTTCATTCCATCTTCATTTAGCAGTGACCTGGAAGCAAAACTCAACTGTAGGCTTTTCTTCCGTACGGCAATTTAGCTTTGCACATTCAGCTCCACGCTGTTGTTTTCCTCTTCCAGCTACCTTGTCAATGGGGCTGTCCTGCTGGTGCTGGAGTACATGGACGGAGGCTCTTTAGCTGAGGTTGTCAGAAAGAAAAGGATGGATGTAGGACACATAGCAACAGTCTGTCGCGAGGTAAGGAATCCTGCTTGTGCTTGGGATGGCTTGGATGGGCTTGTCCTTTGAAAGCTTTGCTGAGTGATTCCATGTTCAGAGCTTTTTTTCTGTCTTGCTCTTATGCTTCAGAGAAGCAAGAGCATCTGGACGGAACTGTCTGCCAGTGTCCCTGCCCTTACTATAGTCTGTTCTTTACGCTTCTCTACCATTGTTGAACTCTCTGTCTCCTTTTCCTTTGTATTTTCTCTTCTGTGTTTTGCCTCTCCAAGCCTTTGCCCACAATCTTTCTGCACTGACTTCTTTGCCTGTAAATGCAAAGGTGTCCGAGTTTGAGACCAACGGCAAAGCCAAAGGGAGACTCATCTCTCACAGGTCTCAGCTTCAAGGGATGGCATGGCACCCCCATGGTGCTTGCTGCTGAAAACTGACTCATCAGCTACTTCCAAATCTGCTGTGGAGGCAGCCATCGGACGCTTGTCCTCCAGTCTCCCGCCTGACAGTGATCCCCTTGGTACCTAAGGCAGGGACTTTTCCTCTTTTGGAAAACCCTCCTTTGTCCTTGGGATGGGGAGAACATATCCACCGGAGCAGCAGTATTGTGACTGGCTTTGCAGGGGACAGACTCCTGCAACGACTGATGTTTGCCCCTCAGAAACAAAGATGCCTTCCCTTGGAAAGATCCTGCTCTCCTGGGGTTGCAGCAGCAAGCTCTTCCTCTTGCCAGCACTCAGTGTTCCTGTGGGATCTGTGAATCTTCATGAGCAGTTTCCTTTTGTGTGTGATGAATTCAGATCAGGCTAACTTTTGGCCTCCTGTTTCTTTTTTCTCTCTCAGTGCCTGCAAGGCCTGGCTTTCCTTCATGCCAACCAGGTGATCCACAGGGACATCAAAAGTGCCAACATCCTTCTGAGCCGGGATGGCGCCGTCAAGTTGGGTGAGTGTTCTTGGTCAGGCGCAGCACTCCGGGGAGGAGCTGGGCTGGGGCTGCTTTTGTTTGGCTGCCAGGTGCCAGCAGTGGAGCTGCTGAGAGTGCACGGAGCACTGCTGCGAGCTCAGGGTGCGGCTGGAAGGTGCTGAGTGGGGCTGAGAGGCACAAGGTGTCAAGAGTAACTTTGGTTTGTGTGTGCTCCTTCCAAAGGGAGAGAGTTACAGTGTAAACCTTCATGTGAATGAGGAAAAGCCAAGGTGGGAATCGTGGCAGGTTTGTTAAGGGGACAACTCTCAATTTTCTTGGCTGCAGTCCTGAGGAAAGAGAGCACAGCTGCTTTTCCAGCAAGATTGAGCACTGCATTGTGAGACTTGGAGTGAGAAACCCTTTTCCTTGGTTTCCTCTTTGAAGCAGTGTTTGTTTTTCTCCTCAGCTGATTTTGGCCTCTGTACTTGGCTCACCCCTGAGCACAGTAAACGGAAGTCCGTGGTCGGCACCCCTCGCTGGATGGCACCCGAGGTGGTGAGAGGAGAGCCATACGGCCCCAAAGTGGACATCTGGTCCCTTGGCATCGTAGGAATACACATGGCCAAAAGAGAGACTCCTTACATTCGTCTAAACAGTGCCAGGGTAAGGTGCAAGTACGCTCAGGTACCGGTGTCCTTCTGGTCTGTCTCCATTAGACAAAATCCCATGCCCACAGCTTCAACTGGTTCCACCAAGGCCCACTTTGAAAAAAGGTCCCTGGGGCTCTCATGAGCTGTCAAGGCAAGGCCTCTTGCAGGTTGCAATAACTGGGGCTGCACCAGAGCCTTTTGTCTTTTGGGAGAGCAGGCTCATCTCTAATGGTCTGCTAGGCAAAAAATTGCCACTGCAGACTGGAGCTTGAAATACGGCGTCTAGGTGAGCACTTAAGGATATGGAAGAAACAGGAAGGCTCTCATGTTTCCTTTCCTTCAGGCTATGTATCTGATAAGCACGCAGGGGGCACCAGATGTGCACACGCTCAGGCTGCCCGCTGCCTTGCGTGACTTTCTGCGCTGCTGCCTGCAGATGGATGTGGACAGGCGAGGCTCTGCCAAGGAACTTCTGCAGGTACGATGCAAAGCGGCTGCAGGCCCACCAGCTCTTCCCTTGCACAAACTCCAGGACATCAGATGGGCCCCCTGTAGTGATCTCTGCTCTGGGTGCTTTTCAAATGGAAACCAAGTGGGATCCAAGACTGACTGAGGTTAGATGGGACCAGTGAAGGTCATCTAGTCCAAACTGCCTGCCACTGGCAAGGACATGCTGAAGGAGATCAGGTTGCTCAGAGCCCCATCCAACCTGACCTTGAATGTTGCCAGGGGTGGAGCACCTGCCAGCTCTCTGGGCAGCCTGTGCCCCTGTTTCAGCACTCCCCTGGAAAACAGTTTCCACCTTCAGAGCCAATCTGAATCCACTCTCTTTGAGCTTAAAAGCAGTCCCCTTTGTCCTCTTGCAATTGGCCCTGCTAACAGATGTGTCCCTATCTTTCTTCTAAGCCCCTTCCAAGATTGAAAGGTCTCCTTGGGGCTTGCCCTTCTGCAGGCTAAACAAGCCCAAGTGTCTTAGGTAATCCTCAGAGGAGAGCTCGCAACTTGTGGTCATTTCTGAGGCCCCCTTTTGCTCTTGGCTGCTGTGTTCAGGTTTAGCTGCTAGCCAAGGCAGTGAACTATTGCAGTGCTGGGGGTGGAGGCCTGCAGTGGGGCTTGAAGAACTCAAGGAAAGCAGTCCCTGCCAAGCGGTTCTACACTGGTCTGTGGCAAGGCAAGGGCTGTGTGGAGCTGCCTGTGAGCCTCAGAGCGCACCCAGCTTGTCCCTCCTGGCCCACTCTTAGAGGTTCCTGACAGCCAAACAGGGACAGCTGAGCAGGATTTGTGCCAGCCCCATGTGCTGCCTGGCCCGGTCAAGTAGATGAGAACCTCTGCGGCTTTGCTGCCAGGTTTTGTGGCAGACAGGGAGCTGGTGAGTGGGCCACTTCCTTGGCTGTCCCAGCTGTGAAGGAAGATGCCAGCCAGCACAGGAGGGGAAGGGCATGCCAAGGAAGACATTGCTCTGCCTGCAAGCCAGAGCTGAGTCCATCTGCGCTCTGCCGTTTGTGTCTGTCTGTGTTTCTGGGTGCTAGAGGAATCCAGCTTGACCCTGATAGAAGCTCAGTTTGGAAAAGGATGCTTTCCTTTCTCCTTTGGCTCTTTACTTTCAATTTCTTTTGTTTTTTCCCTTTGGACAGCATCCATTTCTCAAATTAGCGGAGCCTCTCTTCAGCCTCTTCTGGCAGCCTGATTGCTGTCATCCCTGCAGCAAAGTAGTGCAGGCAGCACAAGGACACCTCATGAGTTGGAGAAAAGAGCCTCTGAGGACAGGAAGAAATCTTGAGGAGAGAGGGGCCAGGAAACAGGCAGCCATCAGAGAGGGAAAGGAAAGGTGGCATCTCCTTTTATCCCACTTGCTCATCCTCCTTCTAAATTTCTGCTTAGGACAGCATTGCTGGGGGTCACAAAGTCACTATTAATGTCACTACTGTGGTCTCACACAGACATTTTGGACTCCTTACAGAAGCCGTTGTTGTGCAGCCAGGGAGCTCCTGGGGCATTCCTTTTGCCTCTGAGGGCAGCTGGGAGTGGGTGAGCTTTGCCTGAGCTTCCCTGTGCAGGAAAGGCAAAAGCAGGGATGATTTCCCAAACCACAGAAGGCTGTGACCTAGCAAATGACCCAGTGAACACAGTGTGTGTGCTAGTGTGGCCAAAGTGATCAGCACAGTTGGCTTCCTGGATTCCCTTTCAAATTCTCCAGCCATTGGAGACAAAATCCTTCAGAGAAATTGGCTGTGGGGCTGCTTTCATACTGGTGTTGTTTTTATGATTGGTAGTACTTGTACTATTCCTTCTACAGATGACATGGGCCCCTGCCATGTAAGTCTCCACTCCAGGTGCTTTTCAAATTAAAACAAAGGAAAGCTGCAGTGAAGCAATTGAGGAAGAGGAGATGACCAGGAGCAGTTCGGGATTTCCTTCTCCAATGCCAGCTTGGAGATGGACTCAGAATAAAAATCCTAGAAACCCCCAAGCTCTGTTGGAGGGGTTTGGATTGCCCCCTTGGTCACCTTATCTGTTGCGGTGTGCGTTTCCCAGGATGCGCTGCCAGCATTGGGGTGCGTCACATTTCCCCCCGGGGAGACTCTTTCTCCCCGCTCAGGAACTCCGATGGTCTCAGCGGTTGCTTTTGGGGTGCAGAGATGAAGCAGAGGCAAGACACGTCTTGGGGTAAACTGAGGAGATTTATTAAAGGTACAACTGAAGAATAAAAACTAAAAGCTGAACCCCAAGGACCGGGAGCACATGTCTTGCCGTGGATTTTATAGACAGGGCAATACAAAGCAAACAACCAATGAGAATGCACTCAGGGAGGAGTCCAAGGCAGAGATACAGAACTAAATCCAATGGGAATAGCAAAAGCAGTGTAACGATACAAAACAGCAAATGATATATTGAGCGAGGGAAGATTGGCAAGGAAAATTCTAACAACAGAGGCAGGGATACAGAGAACTGACACACAATGGCATGTATAATTTAAATCATAACACACAAATGAAATAGAAAGCTAGCCTGAAAACTCAAAGCAAAAACCCACACCACAACATCTCCCTCTTTTCTTTTCTAAAAGAAAGAGAGTGTGATGTCCAAAATAATGTTTACTAGGGAAAAAAGGAGAAAGCAAATTTAAAGGAAATTGGCATTTACAGCATCCAGGAACTGCATTCATCATTGCAAAATTTTACCTTTGGTCAATTAAAACTTCAGGGATCTTTGTTGTTGGAGTCCAGGATATTCCTCTGGCCGCTCTGGAGGATTTGAAGACTGTACAGGAGGGTCTGGGATCTGTACAGGGGGGTCAGTTAGACCCACACAGATCCCAGGTGGACACTGATTCTGATTCCTGTCCATGGGAGTGAACACTCACATGCAGGAAGAATCACAAATCCTAAGAATTTAGAATAAGTAGTGGATGGTTTATTATAGAATATAAATATAGAAATTAGGATTCTTAGTATATGGGGCTGAAGAGGCAAGATGGAGGAATTGGGGAGTGGCCCCTGTCTTCCTTGTTCTTGCTCTCGTCCCCCATCTTGTGCTGAGTTGGGTTTTAGAGATTGGCTTAGAGTAGAACTGACATGTTAGTAAAGGTAGTAGGTATTGGTAAAATTTTGTAAATAAAAAATACGTCTCAGACAGTGGTTGGGTCAAGGGTACCTTACTTAAGGTACGGGGCTCTCTGATCTGCCCCAGTCCAGCCGCGTGTCCTGCTCTGCTGGGGACGCCTTGCAAAGCTGGACAAGAACTGATAGATAATTAAGAATAAACAGCTTGATAACACAAACTGCTGGACTCAACTTGTCTCTGGCTTTGGTGTAAAACACCCAGAGCGAAGAGAAGACTGAAAACCTTATTACCTCTGGGAACAGCAACCCAGGGGAAACTCCCAGGGAACAGCAACCTTGGGAGAACCCTTATTACCTTGGGGGTCAGCAACCCCAAGGACAATCTCAGGGAAACAGCAGCCCTGAGACTTTGTCTCAAGGTTAGAGCTCAAGCTGATGATCTTAAACTCTAAAATTTAAAAGCCAAATTTGATTTGTGGTTAATGGGTTCCTGGTTACTGTATTTTCACAAAGTCAAGTTTTCTTTATTAAGGTAATATTAAATCATGTTTATAACTAAAATAAAACAACAGACGTATTGGTCATGCCCCTTGCTCTGCAATCACTCAGTGTTGGATCTTCTCCCGGACAGCTGAAGCTCTGCTCTTTGAATGGCAAGGAATAACATAATTACAAAGATATTCAGTCTTTGAACCAGTTCTCTTAGTTTTAACAAATCTATGATGCTGACAACTACAACACAAACACACAAACTTGCTGGGCTAAAGCAGGTTGCAGCAAACTTCTCATTGATTTGGCCGTTCTGACTGTCAGCTGGTTGGAAGGTTCCCAGCAGTCTCAAGTCCTTAGATGACAACATCAGAGCGCAAGGTGGCAGGTGCAGGTGTGGCAGCATGACTTTCCTTCTATAATACACAACTTGATAAATTATTTCAAAATTATCTGGAACACAGAGAACACTTGAGTTTAAAAGCAACACAGGAAAAACAAATTGGGATACAAAATTTAAATAATTTAATCAAGCTTAAGAAATAAGGCATCTAATTTAAATCCCTTCCTTTTGGTCTGGAAAACAAATACTAGTTTTATGAAGTGGAAATAAATTGACTTCATAGTTAAATTTTTCTTTTACAAAAGAAAATAATTGTCATTAAACAATTAATTAAGTATCACTTGTTTTGAATCTGTTTTTCATCACCAAACTGTGGACATTTACTTTCTGCTGAGCCCTTGCAAAAAGGCAATGAACAGGGTTTAGTGAGTAGACCAATGAACCTATATTTTTAAATTCACACTAGTAAAGATATCATTGTAATAATAATAACTATGTATTAAATGCACATATGTAGATAATAAACATAATATAATATAGTAAGGATAACAAAATACAACATATATAAACATAATAAATATAAATATGACAATAGTAAGAAATCAAAAGGAACACTGGGTAAGGTATGACCAGGAAATGGATAGGAGTTTGTGCAGTTACCACAAATGAAATAATTGCAGCATATGCTGAAGTCTGTTCTTTCAATTACTAAATCTAAGAAATAATATAGCAAAGACAAGCAAATTAATTTGATGCTTTAAACAGTTAAATTGAAGCTTGCATCAATTCAAATGCTAGGGGTTTTTGCTAATCAGGAAAATTCTTTTCAAAAAGAAAAGCAAAAACATTCGGATTAATGAGTGAATTATTAGAAGCAGAAAAGAAACTAGGAACTGGGTAACTGTCACAATCAGTTTCGGGGGATCGGTAACAGGTGTGACCTGGGCACAGCCATCTTGGGGGGAGGCAAGACAACACATCCAAGTCTGGGTTTCCGGCTCTACCTCCTCCATCTGAGGAGTGGTGTCCCTCCTTAGAGGAGGGGGCTGTAGGGCTGGAAGAAGGAGTTGGATTTACGGTTCGGGATCCCTTCAAAGGGGCTGACCCCTTGGTCTTCCGACCCTGGAGGGCCCTTCTGAGGGAGAGACCTCACTGGGCTACCTCTTCCCTCCGAACCCTCAGAGCGACGGAAGGAAGGACCTCTGAGAGAAGGCATGGAACCGGGGACAGACTCTAGGACTGGAAAAGAAGGAGAAGTGCGGGAAAGTGGGCTCCAAGCAGCGTGGGCATTGCCATCTTGGAAGGAAAAGCCTGCACACTCCAAGTTAATGGCGGCCGGCAAAAAGGATAGGCGGGGGTTTGGGGAAGTCTGAGGGGCTGAGGGTGAGGGGAGCTTCACAGAAGCCAACAGAAAATTCATGGGAGAGGGACCCGACGCTCGAATTTTGACGAGATGTGTGGTGTTGAAGGGTCTCTTTGCTTATAACACAAACAAACGTTAACTTCTCTTTCCAAATCAAATCCCAAAACTCAAACTAAAAGAAATTCTCAATTGGGGTCCCTGTGAAAACCCGAAAATCAAAATTATCATTTCTTAAAATACTTTTTCTTAAATTCTCTCCCACAAGTAGCTAAAATTAGTTTAAATCTAACATAAACGTCTCGCTGTCTGCTTAACAGTCTCTGTCCCATCTTATTTGTCCCTTCCACCCTCCCTCCTCCCCCCAGAGATGCAACCTTTGACTTACACTTGGTTACAGGGGTGAGAGTGAAAGGAATCGGTGAGCCTACCCTCCCCCTCCAAAAGCTTTCTCTCACGTGGCTTACTGCAGTTCCCCCACTGGGGCCGAGCAGGGGCAGTGAGGACCTAAATGTCACTCAAGCTGCCGCTGATCTGCCACGGGACTCCCGTAGGGTCTGAACAGCAAGCTACCGACCGCCCTCTTTTCTTTTGGAAAAGGGAATTCCATACCAGCCTAGCCAGTCACAATTCCTAATTACCGATAGGGAACCTAAGTGCTTGTGTAGATAGGGGCGCGACCCCGAAGCCTTACCCGTTCCCGGTGCTTGGTCCTCAAAGCACCTTGTCTTCTTGCAGGTCCAGCTGGTGCTAGTCCCCCCAGGTGGACCACCCTGGCACTGGATCTAGCGCTCCTCAGCTCACCACGACTCTCGCAGCTGGTCGAGTAGCAGGTGTCGATGGAATGAAGACTTGCCGAGGACTCCTTCTCTCTTCTCGGCTTGCCGCTTCCGCGACTGGATCTCCCCAAGTCACTTATGGCAGAGACCTCAGCCACGGTGTGTTCCTGCACCTTTCCTCCAAGGCACCACACCTTGCGAGGGCCTTCTCAGCGAGCTTTCTCTTTCGGCCCCGAGTAGACACCCCCTCTGGGAGCAGGCACGAAAGAGTTCTGGAGCCGCTCCTGCTTTGGTTCCTCTCTGGAGTCGGGAAGTTCCGTGTCGCTGATGTTCTTCACTCCCTTCCTCTTCGCGGGCTGTGAAGAGGCAGGGAGCTCCCCAAATGAGCGCTACTACATTGCAGTTTGCTTGTTCCGCAGGCTCTTCTCGCCACTGCTGCCATCGGGCGGGGTGTGCTCCACCTGGTTTCTCTGGATGCCATGGCTCACGCCGTGCAGCGGTGGAGCTGGGGCCGTGCGGCGACTCACGCCGGTGCCTCACCGCGCCGCCCGCGCCGCGCTGCCGCCGGGGCTGCCCTGCGCCGCGCTGGGGGTCCCGCCAGGCCGGGGCCGCTCGGGTCACACCGTGCAGCCGGCGGTGATAGAATGACGGCGTGGTGGCACGCGGCATCTCTGTGCGGCGGGGGAGGGACCACCCCGGTCCAGGATGGCCGGTCTGCTGGAGAAGGTACTGAAGCGGCATTTTGCAGTGTTCTGGTGGTGCCGCGGTCTCAAGATCGTTGGTGCTGTTGCCTGATGTTGGTGCACCAATATGTTGCGGTGTGTGTTTCCCAGGATGCGCTGCCAGCATTGGGGTGCATCACATTTCCCCCTGGGGAGACTCTTTCTCCCCGCTCAGGAACTCCGACGGTCTCAGCGCTTGCTTTTGGGGTGCAGAGATGAAGCAGAGGCAAGACACGTCTTGGGGTAAACTGAGGAGATTTATTAAAGGTACAACTGAAGAATAAAAACTAAAAGCTGAACCCCAAGGACCGGGAGCACATGTCTTGCCGTGGATTTTATAGACAGGGCAATACAAAGCAAACAACCAATGAGAATGCACTCAGGGAGGAGTCCAAGGCAGAGATACAGAACTAAATCCAATGGGAATAGCAAAAGCAGTGTAACGATACAAAACAGCAAATGATATATTGAGTGACGGAAGATTGGCAAGGAAAATACTAGCAACAGAGGCAGGGATACAGAGAATTGACACACAATGGCATGTATAATTTAAATCATAACACACAAATGAAATAGAAAGCTAGCCTGAAAACTCAAAGCAAAAACCCACACCACAACTCATCATTGCAGCATATTTTGCCTAACAAACTAGAACAAGCTAAACTGAGTCACTCCTTTTTCACCAAAATGCTGGGGCCTTGGTAAGACTTTTCAGATTAACTCCAGCACAAGCCTCTAATATCATTTCTATATGCCCTGACTGCCAGTATTGCTCCCTTCCTAATGTGAACACAGGGGTCAACCTGAGAGGTCTACAGAGCCTACAAATTTGGCAAACAGATGTGACACACATTCCTGAATTTGGCCGCTTGAAATTTGTGCATGCTTCTATTGATGCCTTTTCAGGTTCTCTGTTTGCCTCAGCTCCCACGGGAGAGACAGGGAGAGACACTTGATGTCATTTTGCTGCTGCCTTTGCCACCTTAGGAATTCCACAACAGATTAAGACAGATAATGGCCCACATACATTTCCTGTAGAACTGCAAACTTCTTCTCCTTATGGGCTATCACTCACCAAAGGGGCATAACTCACTCACCCACAGGACAATCAATTATTGAACGGACTCGGCGCCCATGGCGTTCTCAAACGTCTTCTGGTACAACAAAAGGGGAGAGCTGGGGACACTCCTGCTGAAAGATTATGCAAAGACCTGTATGTTTTTAATGTCTTGAATTGTTCAGTGGCAGACTTAAATCCCCTCAAGTTATTGAACTTGCTACTGTTGTCAGAGCTTTTCAAAATTTTTCTGTTCTTTTTAATCTAGTAAGAGATTCAGTTTATGTTGCAAAATTGTGAGGCCTCAGCCCTGAAAGAAAGTGTAAAAAACCTGGAAAGAGATGATAGATTTGAATTGCTGAATAAACGCCTAAGAAGCTAAAGACTCCATAAATAGATTAGAAATTTAGTTAAAACAAGCTTATATGTATTAAGCATTATATTATGTATTGTTATAATTATTCCTTATATTTTACTGTGTATTTAAACTAAAAGTAAAATTTGGATCTTGGCTAGATAACCTGTTTAGTGGCTAAGGTCTGACATCTTGGCTAAAAGACTTTCTTAGGATAGAAATGCATGTAATGATTGTAATAATAATTGTATTAGTTATGATACCTTGCTTGCTTCAATGTGTGCAGAGATTAATTAATAAAGCCATCAAGGGGGTGTTCTTGGTTGATACAGAAGGGGGAGATCTAGGAATACACATGACAGAGAGTCAAACAGACTTGATTAGCATAGCTGGTTTGATAACCAAGGTGCCATGGCAGGAACCAACAGAACTGTGAAAATTACAGGAGATGGGATTACACCTGCTTACGGGAAGAGAGAAGATTTAATCAACTTCTGCAAGCAAAGGATTGTTGTAAAATGCGTGAGTTTTCTGTGTGTGATTTTAAATCTGATTATTGTAGTAAAAATTATTAACCTGTTTGAAATAGTATATAAGCTTTTGGGAAACCTGAGTAAAATCGAACTCTGATCACCGAATCAGTCTTCCTGTCTCTCAGTCATCCCCAATAATTAGCAGAGTAAAGTAACATTTCACTGAGCACAACTAGAGAAGTGAACTGAGAGAAGGGAACTGAGACACTTTTATGTATCAGGATTTTTGTTCTGTAATACTCTGCATCACTTACATGTGTAAGAGAGAAGAACGGTACTGACCAGTAAAACTGGTCCTAGAGAAAAAGGTCCCTTTTAACTTTTTCTTTCAGATGAACTGCTTGTCCTCAGTTTTCCCAGGGAGCATTCTACGGACTTTCTGTAGTGCATGATGCTGGCTTACAGTTTGCTTCCAGGGAATAAGGAAAACCACTCTGGCAATTCTTGACAGCAGGGACATATCTTTTTGTTTGGTGGGACCTATAGATATGTCGTCTCCAACCTTTTTGATTTGCTATCCCTTCCTTATGTTGCTAAAAAAAGCCCACAGCAGGGTTTACATTAGATCTTCCAGCAACTTTGGACAAAATAATATTATTTTGGATATGAGCAGTTATGAGAGCCCAGAGGACAGATTACATATTTCCTGCTGGTCTGGTGGGGCAAGAGCCTTCTGGTGTCTCAATCTGTTTGTGTTAACCCCTTTCAACATGCTGACTGCCACCAGCAGAAAGCTCATTTGTGTTAAGGAACAGACAGAAAAGGCTTGAAGGGGAACTGCCAATATTTTGTCAGCATGACCATCCATTTTGCCATCCTTTAAAGTCTTCAAAAGGCAGATGCAAACTTTTCTCCTTCTGTTGTGATTATTGCAATGCCAGTGACTATGACAGTGGCAACATCAGCTACCTGAAAGGCGGCTGTAGCCATATGGGGCTTGGCCTCTTCTCCCAGGCAGTGACAGGACAAGAGCACACAGCCTCAAGCTGCACCTGCAGACATTCAGGTTGGATGGCAGGAAGAATTTCTTCCTCAGAACTGTTGTCAGGCATTGCAATGGGCTTCCCAGGGCAGTGGTGGAGTCACCATCCCTGGAAGTGTTCAAGAAACAACTGGATGTGGCTGTGGTTTAGTTGACAAGGTGGTGATCCATCAAAGGTTGGACTCAATGATCTTGGAGATCTTTTCCAAACTTAATGATTCTCTGGTTTTCTAATTCTTTGATTCCAGAAGCAGGTTTCCCTGTGTCTGGACTATCAAAACCTAATCCACAGAACCAAGTGCAGTTATTTTCAGCTTGTACAATATCCCTGTGCATGTGGAGTGTGTGCTTAAAAAGAAAACATTCCTCTCTCACTCACTTTGAGCAAGGAATTTGTTTCCATTCCTTGTGCATTCCTACAGAGACGTGAAATCCAAAGTGCACCTGACCCTATTTTGATTTCAACAATCCATTTTATATTCTGAACTTGCTAATTCATTTAGTCAGTACACTTTCCCTATCACATCCTTTTTGCTCTACTGCTATCAGTGCTGTTCTGTCAAGTGATGAATCTTTCTCTGCTGTCCAGGAAGTCAGAATGAATTCCAGAGACCCAAACAGGGAATTAGCTTGTCATGACTTCAGTAAGCCCTCTTAGCTGCCTATGGCATTAGTTCTCTTCACCAGATCCAAGATGTGGTGCTTCAGAATGCTTTCATGAAGGACAGAGGTGAAATGGTGAGGAATATTCTTTTTGCGATGTGCTGTGGCTGTGTCTTTCCACGTTTATGTTTGTGTGTGTGGCGGCACAACAACTCTGGGAATTTTTTGCATGTGGACATTCTGGTCCTGTCCTGGACTATCAACTACCTGCTCATTTTGTCCTGTCCGATTTGAGACTTGCACACAAAATGTTGCTTTTTAATTTAAGTAGTAAGTTAGTGTAAGTATTTTCCTTTTGTTTCTTAAATTATATTTTCAGCAGAATAAAAGTATTACTGACCAAGCAATACAGTCTGAGGAGCACAAAAATAATTTGCAAATGGAATCTCAGATTGGTTGAAGAAACCTGTTAGAAAAGTAGCTGCCTGACTGAATAAACAAAATTAAATCAGAAATTATTTTGGCTTGCATGTTGGGTTGGGCCTTAATGACAGATTCTCCGCACACAGAGAGTTAAGTTGAACTCTGGTTGTTTTCATTTTGGCAGGTTTTGGGAAAGGTATGGACAAACACCTACGAGTTGGGGAAACAAAATGGATTTAAGTATTTCAATAATATTACTATCTATAAAATTTTCCTGTAGTGTCTCTACATATTAGCACAAATATTTGTGTCCCCAAGTCTAATCACTTCTTTACTGCCTTCCTGACCTACTGCCTTTTTCCTTGAGTGCTGCTCATTTCCCAAAATACTCCTTTTGCTTCAGGTTAATGTGCAATTCGGATGTTACTATATGATTTTCATACTTCATCCTTTTAAAACCAGACACTGGATCTCTTTGTTATATATGCAGATAATATGTTTATTTCTCTCACTTCATTTTCTATTGGGTAAGAGCTAATATAGAATTGTATTAAATTGGTATATAACATTCTTGAAACATAAGGAACAACAGCTTTTATGTGTATCTATCTATTTATTTAGAATGCTTTTGAAAACAGATTTTGTACTAATCTTTCCCTTTTACTTCCCACTGTTTTTCAGATAGAAATCCTAGCAGGCATTTGCTTAAAAAGAGGTATCTAGCAGTGATTTCTCCTGCCAACAATTCTTGCAGGCTAAAAAGGGGAGAAGATCAAAGCAGAGCAAGAGATTCATTTTGTTGTGGTGCTTGGCTTATCAGATAAGATAAGCTTTACAGGTGTTATTGTTTTTCTAATTCTCTACTTCAAAAGACAGTGGCTAAAAAGGAAGTGGAAGAAATACCTCCAAAGTGCCATCCCTAAAATGTGGAAATTTTGTTTGGCAAAGGCCTCTGTGAATGGAACCAGGCTGTGGCCCTGTCTCTCCTGAGCTCCAGCTGCACATGTCTTCCTTATGGTCATTATTTCCCGGAGTTTGACCTGGTGTCCCCTCTCAAAAGGACTCCATTGCTCACAGTCTGTACAGCTTTTAACTGCTTTTCCTGGGAGTCCTAAATGTGTTCCAGAATCCTTCAGGCTGTTTCAACAATGCATCCTAGGAGCTTGGTGAAAGCTCAGGCCTTTGGCAGCTGCTTCGGAAACTGAAGGCATTTACTGCTGAGATGCTGATGACTCCTCAGTTCAGTTTGATGGCTCATGACTCTCCAGCCCAGGGCCTCAGTCCTCAAGCCCTGCTAAGCTTTTGGTTAAGCAAAGGGCTGCAATCACTTTGTTGAGGAATTTATTTAAGAGGCTCTCAGGAAGTAACGGAGGAACAAGACTGTTATAAATGCCAGGACAATTTATTTCCAAATTCAATAATTTGGTTTATTAAAAATTCAAATCACAAAATTTGGAATCAAATCACAGAATTTTAAGCAATAAAAAAACCCCACACAAACAGCGACACTTACTTGACAGTGTTTCTCCCGGGAAAAAGAGTCAAGGGTGACCCATAGACATAGACCCTGGCCGTCTGTGTCTCTAGATGGGTACACACCTTTGCCCGTCCAGAGGCTCAACTTAAATACACTTTATTTCCCCCCTCGGCAGCACTCCTCCCATTGTTTCTGCTAAGCACCGGCAATTAAGAGTGTTTACACTAAGCCCTGAAAAAGTCCCTTGGTCCATTCAAATGCTAATGTCCAGAGTAAGTCCTTGCTTTGAGTAATCTAACCACCGTAGAAGTGTGTGATGACTTTCCTGCACGTATGCAACCAATCAGAGTAAATCCTTGCTTTTGAGGCAATTTTTGCTACACGTAGGTAGGGGTAGGTTGGTCAATGTTCATTGTCTCATCAGTGCCTCGTGTTCTCACCTTCTATTTCTGGACCAGGAAGATCAGAAGAGGTGCTTTACAGAAGTCCGTGAAACACGCAGGTTGAGCATACACACATACCTTTATACAATATATTACAGTTTCCAGCTTATAATCATTTATAGAACATGAATTAAATAACCCTATTTTTCACTAAGACAGAGGTGGGAAAAGGCAGCTGGGTGTGTTGGAATTGGCACAGTTTGGTTTTTGGTAGCAGGGGAGAGCCATGGGGGTAGCTTCTGTGGAAGGCTGCTAGAAGTTTCCACTATGTCCAACAGAGCCGGTCTCTGATAGCTCTGAAGACAGACATGCTACTGGGCCATTTAGAGAGGTTGATAATGCCTCTGAGATGACATATTTAAAAAGAAAATCAAAAGCAGCTCACATGCAGTATTTTTCCAGGGCCAGCGAGGCACTGCTGCTGGAGGCCATCCAGGTGCAATGCGTGGCGATGCACTGCCACAGCTGCCGCCATCCTGGCACGCCCTGCGGCGAGCTTTGCCTGCCTGGCCACCCCTAGCCAGCTGCCCTGCGGGTAGAAGAGCAGGGGCTGCGGCGGCTTCTCCTTCCAGCATCCCCACGCAGAGAGGCATTAAACAGCATGGACACGGCGGCGGCCGCCACTGCCTGCGTGATGGCAGCGGGGCCGGCTGGCCAGTAACAGAAACGTGAGGAGCACCTGCCCGGAACAGAACCTAGATGAGATCAACATTTTGGTGCTGTGAGATCCTGCAAGAACCTTTGAACGAGTGGAGCTTTTTGTCAATGGTACCTAGGAGGAGCAGTTTTACATCTAGTCAGAGAAGAGGAAAAAGGGAAGACATGTTAGGGAAAACAACATGGCAACTCTAAGGTCAGTAGAAAAATAAGGATATGAATAAAGGGAGAGAACCCACTGGGCCATACCCTTGTGGGGTATCTATTGATATTGAGTTTTTGGAGAACACAGCCTACTTTTATCCCAAACTCCCAACTGCATCTTGCCCTCTTTCCCCTTTGCTTGAAGTTGTAAGAAGGTCCAGACTTCCCAATCCACCTGCTCCATTAAACATATATTCCCCCTCATCAAGCATTGTATGACCATTAAAATGAGCTTTAAGCCCATCTTGGGTTAATGGCATGATCCTGTGTTAAGACCAGCTGCCTGAGCTCTCAGTTCTGCCTTTGGCTTCTGCTACCCTGCAGGGAGAAAGCACTGCCTAGAGACTGTGTGAAGGAAATAACAATTTATTTCCTTTTCCTTCAATGAAGATTTGTGAGAGCCTTGCTAGAGTTGTGAGTGGCTTGGCCTCTTGCACAGCTGGGGAGAGTTTTGGGGGCTGGGGACCCTTCTCTTAATGCACTTGCAAGGGTCCCCATGGCAGTCGGTCCCAGCCCAGGAAAGGGGTGGAGGGGCTGAAGCTGCTGCCCTGGGCAGAGGGACCTGCCACTGTCACCACTTCCTGCCATGGCTCCTCCTGGGGCTGGTGCCACTCCATCAGGACAGGTGGGGGGGTGGCTTGAGCCCCTGGGGAAAGCAGTGTCCAATGTGCCAGCTTCCTCCTCCACATCACAGAGGCCACATTTGGGACCAAGAGCAGGAGCCCCCATCCAGGAGCTGCTGGAGCTGGAGCTGGAGCTGGAGCTGGAGCTGGAGCTGGAGCTGGAGCTGGAGCTGGAGGTGGTGCTGGTGCTGGTGCTGGTGCTGGTGCAGCTGGAGTTGGAGCTGGAGCTGGAGCTGGAGCTGGAGCTGACAGTGGCCACAGAGCACCAGAGTGCAGCACCAGAGCGCAGCAGCCTCTGGGCCTCCTCACTGCTCTGGTCCACAATGATGCTGATGATGCCATGCACCAGTGGAGCTGTGTGTTCCCCGAGGACGGGCTGCAGCCCCTGGACCAACACCTTGGCATTCAGCCCATTGACACACAGGTTGTGCAGGATGGAGCTCTCTGTGGCTTCAACCAGCCAGCAGCAGCACTGGAATATCCCCTCCAGCCTCTGGTGCAGCCAGGGCTGCAGGGGCTCCAGCAGCTGTGGTTGTCCATGGAAAAGTCTGGCCCACACCTTGGGCACGAGGCCATCCAGGAACTCCAGCCCTGAGGGGCCCTGCTCAGCTGGGGACCGTGTCCCCTGTGGAGCAGCTGGACAGGACACCACAGGGCCATGGGGGCTGTTCTCATCAGAGCTCTCCCTGCCTGGCTGGTGGCCACTGGCAGCTGCTCGGGGGTGGTGCTGGCTGTCTCCAGATACTCTTCTGCATGGTCAGAAAGCCTGACAGTCTCTATCGGCATCCTGCAGAGTGGGCATGAGGGATTTCTGTGTGCCCATTGCAGAATGCAGCCCAGGCAGAAGCGGTGGCAACAGGGCAGAGCAGAAGTCACATCCTTCCAAGAGTCCTGACAGATGGGGCAGTTGCCATCTGTCTCTGTGGCCATATCAGGAGCGATGGCTCTGGGACTGGCACCGAGATCTGCCAAGAACAGGCCATGCCCAGTACTGGAGAGGCTTGGCTTGATCCTCTCAGCCTTGCAGTCTTGCTCTGTAGAGTTCAGGCTGGAGCCAGAGTGGCCCTGCCAGTGTCTGAATGGAAGCAGTAAGAGACACAATATCATAATTCATCCTCCTGTGATGTCACATTCCACTCCTCTCTGACACCAGCCTCCACCTGTGGTGACAACACAAAAGGCATTCCAAGTCCCTGGAACCACCAGATAAGCAGTGAGGAACAGGAGGTCACCATCTGCATTTTAGGCTCCTCAACACTGTAATGACACAGCAGACCTTGCATCCCTGCAGGCAGATGTTGTAAGGAGAAAAAAAGAAATACTCTTTCCTAGTTTCAATTTCTACTTCTCCATGATGTAGGCTCTCCCTCGGCCACCTGCATCACATGTCCTTGGCCCTGTCTCTAATCCCTGCTCCTGACACCTTGCCACGGTTTCCTGGGGACAGTCCTGGTCTCTACTCAAAGGGCCTCTTGTCTGCCTCCCTGGGTGAGGCCATCATATCCAGGCCTTTGAGGTCAGGCCTGCATTTAAAATACAAGATTTTGTCCCTTTGGGGTTTAATGTCTGAGTTTGTCCTCTCTGCAGCCCTGCTGGATCGAGGGTGATGGGCACAAGGACATTTTGCAGCTGTGTTTAGGGCTGTGGGACTGTTGACCCTTGCTTTCTCACTAAAATGGGCCCTGTCTAGGGGGGCTCCAAACCCAGGAAGGAAATCTCTCTGCCTTTTGTTTCAGCAGCAGTTCTTTCATTGGCACAATGAGGTGACAAGGATACACTGCCAAGGACAGCACGTGCGCCCTGAACAAGGGAAATCTGCAAATGCACAAATACGCAGCTGGACTTTTCTCCTTCTGCCTTTGCTGAGTTGTGCTCACCACCTGCATACTGAAGAATGGGAAGGGGACTGTGCCAGCAAGGTGCCGTCTGACACTTCACTGCTGACCAAAAACAAGCCCCTTCCTATTGTTCAAGCTACAGAACTGTGGGAATAAATACAAAATGTGTCTGCATCACTGCAACTAGGTCCCAAGCAGAGAGTTAGGGGCCTCTCTGCATTATTGTGGGACAGTTCATGGAAAATGATCAAGTAAGCAACAGCTGAAAGCCGGGCTGGAGGAAAAGGTTGGGTTTTCCCAAAGACTGGTGTTAAAAACAGGCAAAAATGGCTCACATGAGACTGGTGATTTTGTGTTTGTTTATTAAAACCTAACAACACTGGGGATGAGACCCCAGGATAAGCCTGAGGCCTACTCAGCAAATCAGAGTAACAGTAACTGTGTACGGACACAGGGTGCTTCCTTGGATACAACGTTCTGCAGAAGAACTGAGGTGCTGGGCACCCAGGGGGTTTTAAAGTCCCTCATGTTGCCTGATTGGTGTGCTTTTCAGTCCTCTCGTGGATTGGGGGTTCCTGTGTGCTGGTTGGTCCATACCGAGATGCATCCTTGACCAATGGTTCTGGAAAACTCTGGCCTCATTGGTCTGCTCGCTGTCATCACTTCATGAGGTCCCTTTGTAGAGAGTTCTCTCAGTTAATTCCTTAAACACTCCCCACTCCCCTCTGGTGGCCATCCAGCCACCCATAGACCAGCACATCCAACTTAATAACTTATTGTTTCATAACTCACAACATCAATTATCATATTAACAATACATCATAACTCATTAGTTTAATAATTCATAA
Organism: Prinia subflava; assembly: GCF_021018805.1. Taxonomy (NCBI): domain Eukaryota; kingdom Metazoa; phylum Chordata; class Aves; order Passeriformes; family Cisticolidae; genus Prinia; species Prinia subflava. The sequence goes on along the minus strand of NC_086283.1, from coordinate 44,177,158 downwards.
GCCCACTTACAGAAGTTAACTTGATTTATAACAATACCTTTATTTATAACAATTCCCACCTCTAATTCTTTGATCGGGCTTTGGTCTGCATCAACATTCTTTATTAAATGGGGTTTTTGTAGGTTTGATAGAACTGTCTTAATTTCTGATATTTCTCATGGGTTTTCTTAGCGATTTCTGGGTCTTTTTCTTGTTCATTGTCATGCACCATCATGATCTTCTCGATCTTTTAATTGCTTAATTTTTCTAGGGAATCTTGAATAATGTTAGTGACCATATGAATTAAGCAGGGTACAGTACAAGAGAGAAAAACAATACTCAATAGTACACCTCCTCCAACAAGCACAACTTTTTTCCACTACTCCCCTCATAGAAGATTGTCCCACCAATTAGTTTTTAGTAGAGGGGTCCACCTCTGTACAGGTACATGTACTAACTTTCTGATTCTGGTAGTAATGTTTTTAATGAGATCTCCATGATCACCAATCTCAATGCAGCATTCTGATGAATTAAATTTCCCACAGACATCCCCCCTCTTCTGCCAATAGATAATCAAGGGCTAGTGATAATCGATTTTAATAAATAGCTGTTCTCATCTGACGATTTTGGGTGGAGAGCAGATCTTAAACTAAAGCTGTTTCATTTGTTATTATTTCTACAACTGCTCGTAAATGGATAATTCTATTTAACATATAATTGGGGGTTCTGTAACCCCATGAACCATCCCGGGCTCCGGTAGAGGGACCATACGTATCAACTGTCCTTTCTGGGGGCCATTCATCCTCCTTCCACTTTGGGGTACCACAAATTAAATCTCATTTCTTGTGTTTTAATTCATCGTATAAAGGTATCCCTAAATCTTGATTTTCACTTCTTTGGGAGTAAAAAGAAAGAGGATCTGATAGCACCTAGGGTACAACTTCCTGCCCAGTCTTTAGGTAGCATCACATAAGCCATTCTCCCACAAAGCCACAACAAATTTCTGGGGGCTTTCCAAAATTTTGGGGATTCTGTAGTAGTAATTCCATTTTTATGCCAAAATTTAGATATTTGGAATTCATCATAAAAAGGGCTGGGCTCATTAGTAATGCATTCATATAATTGTTCTTGTTTAATATAAGAACATCCTTGGTTTTGTTTTTTGGACCAGTATAAATGAGTAGCTTGGGGAATCCACCACCAATAAGTACTATTTGTTACTAGACATCATTTTCAAGATAACTCACCCACATATGAGATATATTTTTGTCCCCTTCTCCATAGACACTCTTCACCAGATACTTCTGATTTTAAACTCCACACTTCATTGCTCCATTCATCTTTCTCGGCTGGGGACTTGTGGTATTCCACTTCATTCTTCATCAGCTTTAGGATTTCTTGTGGGCTTAGAGCTATTCCCTCCTGTAGCGGTGTGTGACTCTCTCCAGTCCCAGGGCACACCGTGGCCAGGGGTGCGACACCTTCCCCCCTGGGGAGCTCTCACCTCCCCACCCAGGGACTCCGATGTTCTCGGCAGTGTCTATTTCGGAAGCAGAGATGGAGTGGAGGCGAGACGGGTCTTGGGGTGAACTGAAGAGGTTTATTAAGGAGATGAGCAACTAAAAGACAACACCCCAAGAAGCCCCGAGCAGGGCTCGGGCAGTGGGTTTTATACAACAGGCTTAGGGGAGGGGTAAAGGGAGCTGTAAATTTAAAGCAACCAATTAGGGTCTGTATCTAGGGTGTTGCATCCGCGGGTAAAATTAACAGAAACCAATCCAGGATGTGTGGGATGGGTTTACACAAGGCGGGAAAGATAATAGACAGATAACTGAAAGTCACATAACATAACAGGTGCACGCATAACTTAAAGCAACTGAAGGAGACAAAGGAATACTAATGAGGGGGGTAGGGGTACATAGAACTAAATTAAGGGCACATAAAGAAGGAAAATGGGGTACGCAAAACTGAGTTATTACAACAAATATGAAATCATAATAAACTAAAAATAATGCACCGCCACACCCTCCCATGGCCAGATTTCTGCTGTTCTAGTATCTCCACAAATCCAACAGTTCATTATATTAAATTCATAGCTTATTCTTTCAACTAGATCTAAAACCAAATTTTTCTCTCACAAGATTTTTAGTGTTGTCCCCTTCTTAACTACCCTTTTCACTTCTTTTTATTAGGTCTGGTTCGTGTACTTCCATTTTAGCTCCTTTTCCATCAAGTTTCTTTTCTGAGCATATCCATTTTTCCCTTGTCGGGCATTCTCCCAACACTTTTTGTTTATGATTTCCTAGGTTTTCAGAAAGCAAATAGATTTTGCCACCTTCTAAACATGTTTTTAATTGTAAAAAGTCAATACAGTTAGGATTTGGATTTGTGTGAATTCTCAGGATGGCACTCCGAGAGTCCCCTGCATATGAGGGGTAGTAACATTTATCCCAGGTGTCTAGCTGACTTCCCTGGATATTTACTGTTAGCAGTGCTAACATTAGCAGGGGTCCGGTACAGGGCACTCTCCCAGCTCCCATATTCTCTCCCTCTCTTTGGGACTGTCTACAGAGTGTCTGAGACTTAGAACATTCTTATGGCAAGAGTGTAACCTGATCCGGTCTCGCCCCCTGCAGTGTGTTCTTAGGGGTTACTTTACTTGGCCCTGACTCACTTCCTTTCTTGTATTGACTTGCATTTTTCTCTTTTTGGAGCCTGATTGCTAAGTGGGTGGGAGGATGCTCTATCCTTTGGGATCTCGGGTTTGTTAATCTGTAATGAGAAATACCAGAAAGAGGTTATAATAAATATTTAAATATCAGTTTATAAATATTATCTTAATCTATACACAATGTTACCATATAATAACATTTTATAAATAACACTGTAACTATAACATTTTATAAACAACTATTTAACTTCAACATTTCATAGTAAGTTAAAAAAAAAATCTGTCTTCTTTATTCTACTTTCCTTGGGTCTTCTTTTTCAGGGTTAACTTTGTGTCTGTTGCATTGACTGTTGTCCATTTGGTAGGGGCTAGCACTGGACCTTTGACTCTGGTGATATGAGTCCATCCTGTTTCTTGTGTCCTTACTGCAGTTTTGGTGGTTAGAAGCAGCTGGAAAGGACCCTCCCACCTGGGGGTTGGTGGTTGTTCTTTCCATATTTCATGAAGACCCAATCTCCTGGCCAGAATGAATGAATGAATGAATGAATTTTAAAGTCAATTGGAGTACTTTGGGGGAGGTATCCATTCTTTCCTAATTCTTCTAGAGTTCTTGTAATAATTTTTATATACTTTGTGCTTTGTTCTCCCTCTTCATAAGCCCCCACATGATCTGAGGTGGTTAGGAATGGTAATCCCAACATCATTTCATAGGGAGAAATGCCCATGTCAGCTCTTGGTTTTGTCCTTATTCTCATTAACGCTAATGGGAGACACTTTAACCACTTCATTTTGGCTTCTTCTACTAATTTGGTGAGTGTTATTTTTAAAGTTTGATTCTTTCTACCCTTCCAGAGCTTTAGGTTCTCCACAGGCTGTGGAGTTTCCATGTAAATCCTAGTGCTTCAGCGACCTGACGGAGAATTTTAGCTGTGAAGCGTGGCCCTCTGTCTAAATCAATAACATTTACAATTCCGTATCTTGGTATTATCTGTTCAAGTAGAATCTTATTAACTACTACTTGCTGTAGCTCTTGTGGTTGGAAATGCTTCAACCAATGGGTTAAATGATCTACTATTGCTAGTAAATACTTAAATCTTTGCACTGGGGGAAGCTCTGTGAAGTCTACTTGAACATTCTAGGAGGGCCTCTGAGCTAACTCTCTCCTACCTTGTGGTATTTTTCTCATTACTTTTCTAGTAATTCTCTGAGAATTGCCTGTTGCTTGGCATTAATTTGCAGCTCTCACCAGTTCTAATGAATGCTGTCAAGTATCAAATCTCATTACTCTCTGCTTGTTTCTTCTGAATCAGCAATGAGAGTGTCAAATAGAACAACTCCTGATATCTGTCCCTGTGCCATCGTATTATACAAACACTCCCCAGTTTGCTCTACTGTCTCCCATCATTTTGTTCCGGTCCTTCAGGTAACTTTGAAATGAGAATGTTCCTTCCAAGCCTGGTTTACATTAATTTATCAGAGAGGAATTTCATCAGTGTGTCAAGTGTTTCACTGCAGTCCAGACCTGGTTGGTTCTGCTCTCTGGTAACTGTGCCCTCTAGTGCTTTCTTTGGCTTTGATTCTGTAAGAATAAGAAGTCAGTAATATTGCCAGGCAACCCTTGTTGCTCGCTGCTCAGGGGCTTTTGGCCTTCTGAATTCCTGGTGGTGCAAACTGTTATCTGTGTTTCACTTCTCTGCTAAGACCCAGACAATCTTTTCAGTGACAAAGTTCATCTGCTACAATTATCAGGTCTAGGGTATTGTTTCTTAAGCATAACCTACTTACTACAGGAGTCAAATTTTCAAGGAAGTATGGGAGCAGTGGAAAACATGGATTTCAGACAGCTGTTTGCTTTTCATCTTGTTCAGCTGCAAACTCTTAGACTGCTGTTCCTTGCTGTTTCAGGTAACAATGCAAGAAAATAGCTGGGGTGGAAATGGAAAAAGGCAGGCTGGAAAGTGGCTGCTAAGTATAGGAAGCTGGTAAATAGAGGTAAATTAAGAAAGGTTTCCTCTTTTCAACTCACAGCTCAGGTTTGCTTGAAGGGTTTCCTGGTCCTGCTGGTGTTACTTGTCCCCTTGTGCATTGCAGCTGGCTGTAGCAAGCCAGCTCCTTTCTTGTCCTGCTGCTGCTGCTGAACTCACCAGCACCTCATCTGCTGGGAGTGCCCATGCTGCCAGCAAATTCTTCCTCCTGCCCTGGGGAAGCACCAGCCTCCCCAGGGGTTGCAGTCTTAATCAGCAGAGTCTTTATTTCTGGATAGACACGTATGCAGTGCATCAGTGGTACCAGATTTAACGCTGCACCCAGAATCATCACTTTTTTGGTGGCAGCTGTCCCCACTGAGTGACACAAAACTCTTTTAACTGGGCATCCTCTTGTGCCCTGGTAGGCACTAATAAATAACATTGGTTTTGAAGTGGGAGGGGAATTGGGTAATGTTTGTTTTGTGTTCTGGTGTGAGAAAATGTGAGGTGTTTTTCCCAGTCAGCAATCTGCAAAAGACCCCCTCAGGTCTTATTTTCCTAGTTAGCAAGGAGACCACGTGTAATAAAGACAGAGGCAGGTGTCTTCCTATTCAGCATGCTGACACACCATGCAGAGCACTCAAGCCACCTTGCAAATCAGGGAACATGTTCAAACATAAAAAATTCTACCAAACAATCATACAATTACAAATTACTGAGAACATCCTTCATCTTACCAGCAGAAAATTACACCCTTAACTACAAAGGTAATTTTGATAAAATCAACATTCTGGGCTAGGAATTTATCAAGGAAGTAAAGGTTGATTACCATTACTTGATAAAACCCTCAAATTGTCAATAATAATAATGTGTTATCAGTGTGCAAACCTCTTGCTCTTTGTATTTACCAAATCATCTCATCTATTTGTGCAACCATTGCAGCATACAAGTTAAAACAGTAGTCTTGATTTTGCAATCAGTTAAATGGCGGAAAAAACCCAATATTACTGTGAATATTACTGTGAATACTATTGTGAAGAAAAGATGTTTTGTAATTTTCAGATTGCCTTGGGACCTTTGGGAGGAACTGCTCACTTGTAGGAAAAGCACTGCACCTTTGTTTTCAGCTGGCCTAGGCCGTATCTTTCATTTCTAATTAAAACATGACCGTTCTCCATGTCACCAGCATGACATCAGCACTGCTGAGCAGAAAAATAATGAAAAAACTTTCCTGAACAAGTGATCCCTTGTGAAGGTGGGCAAGATCATCCTGATGTCTCGTTTGGTCTCCAGGCCTCTAAAGATACTGGGAGCTGTCTGTGCCATGGCTGCAGGGAGGACATTGAACATCTTGCCACAATTACAGAAACTGGAGAATGGTAGAATTACCTCACCATCTTCAGCAAACCCCTGGCAGTTCTTGACCATGGTTCTGCCTGAGTCAGTCCCCATTCACAGTCACTACCAACCATCTGAGTCTACCAATAGTCCCTGCCTTCCAGAGCTTTCAGCACGGCAATAGAGTGAAGCTGGCCGGATATTTGTTCACAGCTGGGCCCCGCTCTCTGCTCAGACTCGTGGCTTGGTATTTCTCGCCCAGCAGGGCCTATGGCTGCACAAGAGAGCAAATCAGAAAAGTCAGTGATACAAATGGGAAAGAAAAACCTCAAACTGACATTTGAAACAAGCACTCATTCAATAAGACAATGGATCACACGCTCACAGCTCCACGTTTCTGCAGGAGGGAAGAAGGGAAAAAACGAGTGCAAAGAGCAGGAGGAATTGTGCTCACCCAGCTCATTGTCAGGCTCAGAGCTCCATCTCGTGGGTGCTGACCAAGGGGGCTGGAGGGCGTCAAATCATCAAATCCCTTGGGGATCTGGAGCTCAGTGGGGCTCTCAGAGCCATTGCCAAAGACACACTTTCTGGCAGCCTTTTTACTGTTCCTTTGTAACACTGAGGAATGCAGTGTGGTGCCATTGAATCTCTCTCAAATGTCCACATTGAAGTCACTGATGGACAAACTGGCACGTCTGGCAGGGCTGTCTGTGAGTTCCCCCTGCTCTGTCATGGCTCAGGGCTGCTTTGTCTCCACACAGCAGTGAATGGGAAAACTTTTGTCATCTCTGAGCTGAGATGTTGCCCTGACCCTTGCAGAGGCAAGATACCTGTATTTCCAGATCACTGATCTTTGGGAACAGTAGAGCTGGTCCTCAGGGACCTGATTCAGGCACTGCTGGAGACTGGCTTCTGGTGCACCAAGCTCCTGATGGACCTGGATTGTCTTGGCAGGAGGAGTTCTGGCATCACCCCAAAGCAGGCTCACCTGTGGATGTGCAGGACCAGGTGGAACATTTTGGGGAACAAAGTGGAGCCTCTTATTCCCCAGGGATGCTCAGAGCATAACTACAAGGCTAAGAAAAGAGATGAAAAAGCCAGCCTCTGGTTAAACCCCAAATCAAATCAGCTGTGTGGGACCCTGCACAAGGAAGGCAAGAAAGCAGAAGATTGTGTATTAGAAACACTCATGTTTCTTAGAGCTATATTTTATCCTACAGGAGATACATATCCCAAGTCAGAGAGCAAGAAATTATTTTCTAACAAAAAACCTTACAGCGTTTGCTTACATTAAAAAAATTGCATCTCGAATTTCAGCAGTGGTCGGTGACGTTTAAGCTGCCTTTTTGCAGCTGAAAACCAGGCTGATGAGATCAAACCCAAAGGCATCTTCTCCCATACCAGCATCTGTGATAGTGATGACAGCAGAGTAGCAGGCAGGGCATGTTTTTTAGCAAGGAAAACAGCTCCTTTCCCCTCATGCACCAGGAAAATGGAAGTCAGGGTTAAATATCTCTCAAATCCTTGACTGCAACAGAGGTTTAATGCCCAAAAGCAACAGATAATAACAGAAGTATTAAGGAAGAGGTTTTGCTCCCAGCAGCTGGATCTAAGGCTAAAACCTCTCCAGCATTTTCTGCTTGCTGTAACAACCCTGAAATCTCCAACCTCTCTGTCCCAATTCTCCTCCTGTCTCTAAGTTTGCACTGTCCGTGCCCCAGGAGCTGATGAATGGAGAGTAAACTGCTGAATGCTTCAAACCCCGCTTCCTAGAATCAGTCCTAATTAGTCCAATTTATAACGACCATGCTTGCGTGAGGACTTCTCTTCCTACTAGCTAACTAGCTCAGAACAAATCAAATCATTTTTATTCCTGCAAAATGTAGAGTGGCCTCTGGAAGAAGATGATTTTTTCTGGCATGTTTTCTTTCTGAAGGATATTCTCAGTGTGATAATCAGGGCATGTGATTGCTGGGTTCCAGAGTAATGGTGAGCTGCCGTAAACAGATCTGCTGACTTCCAAATCCTCAGTAGCTGAGTCTTGCTGTGGAAACAAAATCTCATGTATTTTATATGCAACAGTGGCTGTGCAGCTTTATTTTTTTCCTCCTGATTTGCACCTGTGCTTAATAGTGGCATTTTTTTACTTCTCTCTGTGTGTAGAAAATTTCCATAAGCTTCTACTTCTTACTTATGAGCATGGTGTGATCTCCAGCATATTAGCAATTTAAAAAAGGATTTTGAGAATGCAACAAATGGGAGCAGGCAAAAAGGAGCGTGGTATGGCTGTGTCCTCTCTACAGCCAGATGTGGGTGTCTTCGCAAAGAGATTGTCTCCAGCACCAGGCCAACATCCACGAATTAGTGAAACAGAAAACCAGGAGCATAATGAATGCTCTCTCTGCTGATGAGGAAAACAATCAAGAGGAAGCAAGGCTGAGGAAAGGAAGAACCAAAGGCCTGGTTTATGTGCTCGGAGGAGCTGTGATTGCAGTTTTGGTAGCTAAAAGGCTTGAAGCTTTAGCCCAGTCTTCTTGTTCCCTTTTCACCTGGACAAAGGGCTCAGAAGGAGGTGCTGGATTTCCAATGTGTGTAGGAGAATCCAAATACAGGCATAATCTGCCAATTTGTGAAAAGGAAGAAATTGAGTGCTTTGAAGCACTCATCTGATTTCCTAGTTAATTTCCATGCTGCAATAATCCGTTCCAGCACTAAACTGCAGAATGTTGTTAACGAACCAAAGCCCTGGCTTTGTGCACTCTTACAAGTAGGTACAGCCAGAAATTCCTTACCAGAAATTATGGACAAGCTGAATGTAATAATGGAGACAGTTCCACTACTCCACAGCAAGTGCACTCCTGATCTGCAGAAAGACTCCTTGTCTGGAGTGTAGATTCTGTGACAGACTGTCCAGTATGAAAAATAAAGCATCCTTGCAGAATATTTGAATTTACAGGATGGCCTCATGCAGCACAGATGGAACACCACTCACTGCACCTACAACTTACAGAATTCAAATGGAATTTCAGTAAGATTAAAAGAAAAAAAATAAAAAAAAGCTGACCAAGCCCAGAGCCTGTGAGAGAAAAATTGGAAAACTTCCAGCAAAAATTCATCACCCATGAGAGGTTTGACAGTGCAGGAAGATCAAATAACACATTACATAGGAAGCATCAGGCACAATCACTTTTGAATGATCAGGAGCAACAGCTGCAGGAGCCAAACAAAAAAACTAGAATTGCACTTCAGTGAAGAAGCAGGTAAAAGCCAAGTTTTACATGAAACTCTAAAAGAAGACACATAGAGAGCATCTGGCCATGGAATGGACCTGGCAACTCCTCTTCACAAAAGAGAAGACAACAGACAAAGAAAGTCTGCATTTTATAACTCAAACTTTATTTCAGGTATCCAAATTTAAACCTCACTTTTCTGTGATTTGTCCATGGAGTTGGTTTGTTGTCTTACCCTCTCTTATTTTGTTTTCAAATCACAACCTTGAGCATAAAAATCTCTTGGAAATCATGAAAAAATGAAACAGTGCAACACACCCTCCACCCTCCCAATTTCGTTTGGCAGAATGTATTTCAAATAACTACATGACGCAGAATTAGCAAAACCACGGCTGAAAGCCATTTACAGAGATAAGGTCACAAATGAGAAATGACATTTTGACACTTATCCCAGAGAGTGTAAAATGTTACGGAATTTTGATCTCTTGCAGTTGAAATCCTTCAGTCTTGAAGGATGTGTCCTGATGGATGTGTGCTGTAAGAAAGAACCTGGAAGAAGCTCAGGATACCGTGGTGCCATGCCTGATGCCAACAAGGAGTTAAATCATCTGCACGCTAAGCGTGCAGGCAGAGAGAATTTAACAGGAACTTTAAACCAGAGCTACAGAAAGTAAAGCAAGGCTTGGAGAAGGAGAAAGTGCTTTTCCAAGGTACTGTAGGGTGGGTTTTATTCAGTTGTTTTTTGACATAGATGCTCATACCTTGGGCTTGAAATCTCTCGGCTTTAAAGTTTCACAAGAACCTTTCCCTAACCCAGCTCCCACCTCGTCGAGGGAAATGTGCTCCAGAGAGCCCCCTGCTTTGGAGTCTGTTCACAGACATTCAGAACTTCCTAGCTGTTTGTTCTTCTCTATAACCTGGGCGAAGAGTGCCCTGCCCTGAGGAAACGCACGTCTCAGTCTGGCTTTCGTGTCAGTCGGTGCTTCTAACTTCCTGCATTTATATTTTACTGTCGGGAGACCTTAAGCCTTAAAACATGTCTGGGAGGCCGGAGAGACCTCTGGGCGCCCCGGCCGAGCCTGGCGCTCCGTTCCGGGCATTGTGGCATCACTGTGCTCGTCCATGGCAACCGCGGAATGCTCGCATGCCCGCCTGGGGCTCCGCGTTCCTCCCAGCCGGTCCCACAACAGGAATTCCTGTGGCGCCTGGAGCCGCTGCCCCCCGACGGTCCCAGCTCGTCACGCAGGAGGAGGAGCAGCATCGCCACAGCTCCCGGCATCGGCGGCAGACTGTCCGGTGAGTTTCTGTAGTCACTGCGGAGCTGTTCCTTGCTCCACCCCTTGCCTGTTTTAAGTTAGTGTGCCTTATGATCATGGTTAGATTTATTCTCGAGTGGTCTCGATTACCTTCAAGTGTCGTGGGACCTTCAAGTGTTGCCTGGTTCCACCCTTCTCCATGGGCAGGGGCACATTCCACTAACTATCCCAAGCTGCTGCTCCAAGACCTGTCCAGCCTGATCTTGGACACTTCCAGGGATGGGGCAGCCACAGCTGCTCTGGACAACCTGGGCAGGGCCTCAGCATCCTCACTGAGAAGAATTTCTTCCTCATATGGATTCTGAGTCGGTGGCCTATTCTGAAGTATTCAGCATATATTCAGAAGTTTGCAGGAAGAAACTGACACAAGTTCTGAATGCTACATCAAACATAATTCCCCAAGCAAAAACTTTATGGAGTTTTAATTATGGAGCTCCCACAAGGTGCTCCATGGCACCAGATTTTTTTTTTTTTCCCCTAAGTGAAATAGCACGCTTTTTGAATTTATCCCTTTGTGTGCTAGTAAGCTATCGATACATATTTTAACAGAGGAATATTGCACATTCAAAATCTTTAACACTGGCAAGTGACACTCCAGATTTAGTGTTTCTTTTTACTCTGTGTGAGTTCAGAGTAATTTAAAGAAGTTTTAAGACTTCAGAATGATGTGGATGTGAGAGAAAACATTCCGATTCTGTTCTGAAACTACGGATTTTTTTGGTTGTTTTTCTGTTCATGATGAGATTTTGGTTTAAGTTGCGATGGTGTTATGAATGGTGTTATGAAAAGCTAAATTCTTAGTTCTCAAGGCTACATCTTAATGCAAAACTTCTGTGCAACTTGTGAAAGACTTAGCAGCCTTGAACACAGCAAGTGTTCTATTAGACAGGCAATCTTGAATATTTGATCTACTTAAAAAGTCATACTAGCTTCATTTATCTCCCTTAGCATTGTTTTGAAGAGAAATGGAATTTGTAATCTGCTTAGGAGAACGTAGCACAATCTACGCAAACAATATTTTTAAATTTAATCTGAAAGTGGATATTCTACTGCATGTGTTCTACTATGTGTATTTATTTCTCCTCAATATTCAGGCTTAGAGGACTAGCAGTACAATTCTGTTTTCTAAAGAAGATGTCAAATTGCAGTTGTGGTAATTGCTCACATGACATGGTAGTAACACTTGTGTAACTGCTCAGATATGGTTTAAAAAATTAGTATTTCAGTCGGCTGACAGATAAAGTAAAGCATGTCTCTGCTAGAGGCCTTAATGTTTTTATGATATAGAAGAGATGAATCTTCGATGGTCATCAAGCAAAAGTATGTGTGGTTAGCTATGTTCTTAATTCTCCACAGTTTCTAGACTTAAAAAGCTGTGTTTTGGCCACCAGGAGTTCGCCCGCTTCAGGCAACATCTCTTCCAGGGAAGCTATCGGTGACGTCCAGTTCTGTATTTTTAAGTCTAGCAGTTTAATTCCTGCTTTTGTGGCTTGTTTGTTGTCGAGATGCCTGAAATGATGCAATTCAGGCTGAGGAAGAACCAGATACGGTGTGACACATGAAAGTTGTCCTAGAGTCCTCAGGAGGTAGAGGTACCTTCTGCCAGCACGTAGGAACACTGCCTAGGAGGCACAGGAGGGTTTTCCACATTAATTGACATGGCAGAGGTTGGCTTTAAGTCTTACCATGTCTTACCTGTGCTTTATGACTTGATACCAGTTTGATCTTTGGCACAAATATTTGTCTCTCTTTAGCCTGTACAAAATTGGCAGTTACATGGAAGAGCAAAATTCCACAAATGGGGACTTTGGTTAAAAAATCAGACTACAGTCTGCTCCTTTAGCTGCACAAGTTTAGCAAAATGACACTGCCAGGTAGGAAGTGAAAGAACATTGCTTTCTGTTGCAAAATTACTCTGCATTTTCTGTCAGCTCTGGAATGGAAGCTAGTGAAAAGCTGCATTTCTGCAATGGCCAGTGTTGATTGTAACCAGAGGACTTGTGAACACCAAGAATTTAGGTTTTGAGCTACAAGCTACCTTCTGCAATGTAGAACTTGGCAGCTATTTCACCTGCTTATATAGTTTCTTGAAGATTCTTAAAGTCTTGCTAAAAATGCAGTCTTAGATAAAAGCTGTAGATGGCAAACAACCTATTTTAGTTCAAAACCAAGGGCTGATGAACGAACTAGGAATATATGAAAATGGAAGTAGGAAACATTCTCTGAATTTTGTTAGACTGCAAATTGTGCATGCTTTGAAACTTCCCAGGGAGTTTGTATGGTTTTGTCTTTGATTGAATCTTCTGAGAGCTTTATGTTTGTAGCACTTCTAAAAGTTAGGTGAAGATGGAAGGAAAAATGTCCTACAAGTAGTAGTAGGAAGCTTTCACAAAGTATTGCATTTGCTGGCCATGCTGTGACAATTCAAGAAAGTTTCACAGAAACAAAAATTCTTAAGGCTAGTTTCTATTTTATTTGAAGATGTTTAAGGAGACAGCCAAAATGAAGTGGTTAACACAGGAATAGTTCAGCAGTTCTGTCACTGGTTGGCTGGAGATTTTAATTTGTTTGTTTGTTTTTGTTGGTTTGGGTGTTTTTGGTTCTCTACTAAGAAAAAAGTATAGATATATTCTGATATATATTTTGAAGTTTCCACCAACTGCATAGTGAGCTAAGAAGCTGTGCATAAAATGCTGTTTGAAGAAGGTGTCTAATGCTTTTTTTCCCAGTACTTAATATTCTGTTCTCTGTTTTAATACTCTAATACACATTTTCCATTGCCATAGCATCCTTAATTGGCTAATGCTTCTGGTGTTCTATAATTTGTGCATGGTATATGGTTTTGGTTTTTATCTTTCCCCTTCCCCCCCCGCCCCCCCCCCCCCGCCCGACTCAGTTAATCAGAAGAGTTAATTGCATAGTTAGTTTCTCTGAGTTTTCTTGTGTAGGTGTTTCCATTATGGTTTTTTTTGTTGGTGAATATTTAATAGGAGAGCTGGAAGAAACAGATTTTTTTGGCTCTGAGTGCTGTACAAACCAATGTAGTTTAATTAAAGCCTTAAAGGATTTTACAAAAAGTGGTTATTCTCTTGCTTTCATTCCATGTGGCCTCCATGAAAATAATATTAAATCTCACCATCTTTAAAGAAGCCAAATGACTCCTCTGCTGCCTACAGACCAGATAAATGGTTATCCTTTCCATAACCCCTGTTTCTTGGACCAAGTCTTCCCCAGTTTTTAGTTTGGGTTTCGTTTGCTCCCCCTTCATGCTGTCTGGCTTTTAGCTGTCTTCAGCTGAGATTGACACTTCGTTCATCATCTCTGAATGAAATTATTTGCCTTTATTTCTTCTCTGTTTTCCCCAGAGAGGGAGAAAAAAGGGTCTCTCAAATGACCAACAAGATTTTATTCAGCTTGCAGATGCTCTGGTTGTTCAGGTTCTACTTATTTCCAAATCTTCTTGCAGGAACTTAGTTGCATTAAATCAAGTGATTTTAACTGTTGCTAATCTCTTGCTCTTTGAGCCATGTGCTTTGTTCTGGGTATGACTCTGGTAGTAAGTAGGGAAAATTACTAATGAACTTGCGGTTTCCTTGCAGTGCATGCAAGTTTTAATGATTCTTACCTCCTACTTTTATTAAATACATAAAATGCGTTAGGAACCAGGCAACTTGCGGAACAATTTCTGATGGACATACCGCTATTCTGACCTCACAGATGAAATCTGTCTTCTTTTTAAATGGGAATATACTTAGTATTTATTAAATTATAAAATATTTACAGTCTGAAGCTAAGAAACTGAAATTGCATCCTTTAATAGTAGTAATGACTTTAAAAGCAAGATTTAATATAAGTTAACGATCCCCTCGTTGATGGCATTTTTGTCTTTTTTGCCAGTCAAAAAAAAGTGAGAAAATAGGTGTCATCAGGTGAATTTTTGACCATGAAAAATACATGGTCTGTATACATATATACAAATCTAGGGGCAAAGTGGTCACTTTTTATTTATTTAAAAAGATCTCTTAATTGAATGCCAGTACGGTGTCATTTCTGTAAAAAATACTTCACGTAGAAGAAGATACGGTATTTTAGTGTTTACATTTCTGTATTATATGATGCCAATTTAATGCTTAATTTAATCATGTTTCTTTTATCGCTGTATTCCACATTTATTGCCCATAAACTCTTGCAGTTTTGTGTAGAGAAAATAATCATTGCAGTCTCACATACTTAACAAATGTGAAAACCAACATATATTAAATAATGTGAACACTGATTTTCAAGTACTGAAATAACTTAAAAGTTGTCCAGTTTACAGTTATAATAATTTCAATTGAAATTACATAACTAGTTAATAAATATGTATTTTATATACATATTTCTAGATGTACACATATGTACATATGTACATATGTGTGTGTGTATATATATATATAAATGTGCATATTCTATGTATACATTTTTCACTTTATACATAGAAACTTTGTTTTGACTCTGTTATTATTGCTTGTGGTGCTCAAGGGCTGATTCTGCTAACTAGATTTCTGTTTTAACTGAAATAGTAGTGGAACTTAAGATCAACCAGGGTAGTTTGGAGGAGTAAACCTTTAATTTGTGTTGTGTTTGTGGCCAGTTGCATGTCTGTAGTTTGAGTGGACATATCTCTGAACACAAAGTGTGTAAAAGAGAGGTTTTTTGCACATCTGTGCATAAGTTTCATGACAGAGATGGTTTTTAGATGGTAACTCATATTAAAAAATGAGACTCACTGTGGAGAAAAAAGCTTGTTAGTTGTTTTAACTTAAATGATTGGACCGATGTTTTTAAGCCTCCTGGAAGTTAATGATCAAAAATGATGGAAGTTCATGATTGAAAGTAAAGGTACTGAAAAATGATAATGAACATGTTATGCTTAAATCAACTTTGTTAATCCAAAGTGCATCTCTCTTTTAAGTTCCTGCTGCCACGTATCTTTCACAATAAGCAATTCTATATAGTCCTTTCTTCAGAGAGCAATAGTAAGATGAAAACTGCACAAAGTAAATTTACTTATGTGAATGTTTACAACTCTGGGCCCATGACTGAGTAATTGAAGTAAAGAAGCATTCAAACTTCAAAGGAATACTCAAGGTTTTTGAAAACACATTTTTCAGCTCAGGTAGCGATATACAGGAGTCACAGTTACTTCAGGATAGAAATCCAGAGTCAGAAATGGACACTGTTGAATATTGGAGACGACAACTCTTAAATGAGAATAAATACTTGCAATTAACCAATCAAAACAAGCGAGAGGTAAGGACTTGGTTTGTTTCTTTGCTTAATTTTATCGTTGGAAGAAATGTCATTTGCTTCCTTAAATGCAATATTTTTCCTTGAAATAATCCTCTCGTCGGGTGACTCCAAATCACAGTCACTAGCTGGAAAATAACTAAGAAGTAGCACTGTGCAGACCTCTCGTGCCAGTGCACAGGAACTGATCCCACTTTTAGTGTCATTGCTAATAGCTGAAAGGTGCGCGTAAGAAACTTGAGCACTGCACAACAGCAAAGTCATGCAGAAGAATATTTTGCACCCCCAGCTTTGGAATTCTCAATGTACGACGTGGTTGATTTGTTGGAGTGTTTTAATCCCAGTAGTATCAGGGACTCATTTTACAGAATCACCCCACCATTGATGGAGCAATGGGAGCACAAGAGCCAGTCACTGCGTAAGAAGCAGGAATGTCTGGATCAACAGCTATGGAGCAACAAACTCGGCTTATTGGCTGTATTTAATCGAGAACAGATGAATGAGCAGCCACACCAGTTGCCCCTAACAAACTGCTAAGAGCAGCGTTGTTACTCAGAGCAATAATAATAATTCCAACGAA
The DNA here is from genome assembly GCF_021018805.1 of Prinia subflava. NCBI lineage: Eukaryota > Metazoa > Chordata > Aves > Passeriformes > Cisticolidae > Prinia > Prinia subflava. The sequence continues at coordinate 44,160,788 of NC_086283.1, read as the reverse complement.
AGGAAGTATTAATGAAGTGTTTTCTCACTGTTACTTCTTTTAGGTACTACTTTGCCACCGGAATATCAGGGAAAAGCTTTGTAATGGTTGGGTTTGTTCCATTTATTTATTTGTTTACTTCGTTTGCATTCCGAAGGGAAGAAACCTGTCTTGGTGGACATGCAAAGCAAGAGGATTAGCTTAAATTTAGTCAGATTCGTATGGACTATGGGGATTTTGTAGCAGTGAATTCACAGAGCTGCAGAGTCCAGTAATGTCAGTAATTCTCCCAGCCTGTAGCTTAGTTCAATTTCTGTATGCCAAAACTGAAGTGGGGACCAGCTGATTTTATTCTGCTGAGGACTTCATATTTCATGAGTTTTTGAAGTAATTCAGTTTCTAGATCGAAGAAAAATCCTTTTCAGAATAGCAGACATTAAAAGTCTTTAGTTGGTGGGATTAACTGTTTCTGAAAACATCTGATTTGAAGTTTTAGCAATGAAAATCAGGACAAAAATGAACTTTTGTCCCTATGCATCATTTTACCAAATGCACCCTGTTTCTATCATTGCCATTAAGCTGGGAGACAGAAGAGATTGGATGGGCTGTACTCTTTTAGGGAAAGATTTCCTGTGGAGATCTGACTGGAATTTTAGTGTTGCCACAGAAGGTCATGTTCACAGTGATTTTTGAGCCAACACAGATTTGCTGATGGTGAATTAAAAGTGTGTCTGCTGTTGGGTAAACACTCCTGTTGACATGGGCTGGCATCTTAAGTTTTAAAATTCTAACATCTTCTTCTGAAGCAGTCTCCACTCCTCTGTTGAACTCTCTACTGCAATAGTTGATCTTAGAAAAAGTATCTCTAGATGCATTTATTTATCCATTTACCTGTTTATCTTTAGGAAATGAATGCTGTCCCGCAAGACATGCTCAGGCAGTTGAGGGATGTGGAGGTAGAGCACGATGACTACAGTGGCATGATCAGGCTCCAGGCCATCCTTCTGGATATCAAGAATAAAAGACAGGAGAGGCTCGTCGGGGAGCTGGAGGTAAAGCTTTCTGCCTGCTGCTGGGAGTCTCAGCAAGCACTGAGCAGTTTCATTTCTGAGGGGTGGAACCTCTGAGTTAGGCTATGAGTGCCTTGTGTCTGATAACAAAATGTGAAGTGTCAGTTTTGCAGGAAAGGTAGATTCACAGGTGAATGCTGTGAGCCTGACCTGGGACTGGTGTTTGAGCAGCAGGTGGGAGAGGTTTATGTCACTGGGAAAATACTCATGGCAATATGGAGGTATAGGGGGAGTCTTTGTGCAGGATTTGTGATTTTTTTTTTTTTAAATTAAGCATGTTAAGCAGCTAAATCTAGTGGGAGAAGGCAGAGCTGAAGCCTTTTGGCTGATGTTGTTGTGGAGCAGGTTTGGTAAGCTCTGTGCTGTGGCTGACTTTAATAGGCCTTCCACAGGTCTCTGTTTCTCAAGATTACTTCCTTTTGTGAATGTGTGAGATTATACAGAGTTGAAATTTGTTGCCAACAGCTTGTATTTTAAATTCTTTCTTTCTTTCTTTCTTTTTCTGGTAATGTTTCCCTAACTGAAGTGCTTAGAGTCAGGATTCAGTCTCACATACTTGCTACTTTGCTTTAGCTGTCCAAAATCAATGACTTCACAGGTATCTATGTAACCTTCAGTGTCTTAATTGACTTGTAATAGTCATGTCTTTTTCTTGATCTTCGTCGCACCACTTGAAGGCAGGAGTCATTTTGGGGTTCTTTTCAAATTAGTCATCGGGCTTAGTGGAAAGATTTTTTTGATAGAAAACAGTGTAATAAAAATGACATGTGAATTACAACTATGATTGCAGCTCTGTAGCTTTTGCTAAAAACATTTTTTCAACTCAAATTCCATGTCCAGACCTTTACATGGAGATGGGCATCTGCGATTGTAAAATACGCAGCAAGAACATAATCCGACGTCAATTTCTTTAACGAAACAGAAAATGTGATTTTAATATTCTGGATAGGTTTTTTCTTTAATTTATTTATTGACATGAGTTTTCCCAGTTCCTAAGTGCAAGTAGTTCAGATATCACAGGCTGGTTTATGGTTTAGGTTGGCCTAATCAACTGAAGAAATAAAGTTGTCTTTGAATGATGTTATCATCTTTCTGGACTTAAATATTTTTAAAATGTCCTTTTAGGCAGCTATAGTGAAAACAAAGAAACTTGAGGAAAACTATGAAGCAGCAAGACTAGCAGAAATAGAATGTGAACAAAAGACAGCAATCATGCAGGTAAACTTTTTATTAAATATTTGGTAGAAGTTTATAGTAAAACAGAAGACGAACTTGTGTAGGAACAATCTTCCAAAAATGTTAAGACCTCCTTGCCTCAGTGAAAACACTGAGTAGATTTTTTGCAATGAGTGTCAAAACTGTAAAAGATAATAGAAAATATCTGCTTTTTTTCAGGGAATTATCAAGCTGATAGAATAAATATTTTTTAAAAAGTCACATTCTTATGTTGGAATATTCAAAGTAGCATTGAAACGGTGAGAGGAAAGGAAAGGTTTCACAATAGCTAAACTCTTAAAATGTCCTGTCCTATATCTTTGGAATGGGCACTTGGATGACTTTGGAGATACAGTGAATACATGCCGAGTCTCTGAGGTGTGAGATACTAATGCATCCTGAGATGGCAGTTCCAAACGTAGTTCTTCAGATGACATTTCAGCTTCAAAGCTATTCTATCTGCAGTTACCAGAGAGGTTAGAATATATGAAAAAAATGTAATATGTATATCTGAATATTAAATTCTTGTATTTTTAAACTGTACCAGACAGGGTTTAATCCACTAAAGCAGTTAGGGTTTATTTAAAAAAACAAGGGTGAGAAACCTGTAAGATGAAAAATCAGTAAGATCTTGTGCTGACTGAAAAAGCCTTCACACTGGATTTGTGAAAAATTAAATGAGAAAACAAAGAGGACTTTCATCTTTTTTTTTCTTCTTTCCTGAGGAACACAAATAAGCATTTCCACTACTTCAGTCAGTTCTTTTCTTCTGACCTTCCCTAAGTACAGGCCTTTAGATTTCTGAGGTGGTGATTAAGTAAGCAGTGATAATTTAGTTTTCTTGATTCCCTCTCGACTTTTAGAACATACAAAGGAACTAGAAGGGTAGCATTACTTGAAGTTAGAGATTTATCTTTTATGAGTGAAGAACTGGTAAGGTTTTCTTCCTTGTCTGTGTACATGAACAAGCTGCAGATGAGGTTTGTTCTGAGTTCAAGTGTAGCTTTTCCTGTTAATCTCAGCCTTTTGGGAGTCTACTTAAAGACAATAGAATTCCCCTGGAAAACTTCAGTCATATAAGTAATTGAAAACAGGAAAATCCAAACACCGTGAAAGGACAACAAAATGTGGTTTTGGTCAGTATATCCGTTTCTCTCTGGTTTGAACTCTATGTATTAATACATTTTTAGATGTGTCCAGTGCTTTTGAATTCCACGTAGAATCAATAGAATAGATTCACCTGTAAAAAGCCGAACAGAACAGTGAACAACATTAAAGACCGTGGTAGTCTTGCCTAATATCCTTTAACTGCTTTCTTATCACTTGGTAGTTAAGAATCCAAGAACTTGAAGATGCTTTGAATGAAGAGCAAGGCAGGAGGAGAAAAACTTTCTCAGTGGTAGGAGAGAAAGATTTCAGAGAGTCAGAAAATGCACGTGAGAGAGGAAAAAAAGTGTAAGTTTCTTTCTAAAGCCATAGTGGCAGTAAACAGCTTGAGTAGAACTCATAGTTTACATTGGCTGCAATTTGCAGTCAGCAGAAAATCTAGTGCAATGTGCCAAACCAAAGCAAAGGTTCAGAACCTGGCAGTCCATTAACAACAGGCCCATATCAGATACCAAATCTATTGTGAAGGGGTACGGAGAGTAACTGGTCTGTTACATGTTATTTGCCAATCCAACAATTTTGAAATTCCTAGTTATGGTAGGGTCCAGCTTCCAGTAGTGGTTGGGTGTAGGAAAACATGCAACAGGTCTAGAAAAGATGGGGTTTTTATATGCACTTATGTTATGACGAAAACACTGTTTTCCACTTCAGTGAGCCAGCTGAATCTCTAAGACTCGTGTCAAGAAATTGTGTATCATTTAGAGCGGGTAATCTTTGTTTTCAACTTTTGAATGGCTGTAGAAAGCTTTAATCAGGTAAAAAGTATTGAAATAAGGAGAGCAGAGGAAATGACTTGGGATATGTTTCCTGCCCAGCACAGTCCGCTGTGTCTGTGGTAACAGAACTTGGGTGACCTCTCTTTCGGCCTAGAACTGGATGGGTCTCTATAGACAGGTGTTTATGTTGACTTACTCACACAGGGAGTGGTGGAGAATGAAAGAAACTGGCTTTCCTACAGGAAAGGAAGTTCGTGGCCTGAGCAACTCATTCAAGACTCACAGTTATGGAGATGTTTTTAGTAAGATACCTAAAACTTACAGAAGAAAAATGAACTTTTTGTCCCTGTGCATCATTTTACAGCTCAAAACTTGATCTGCAAAAACCTTTGTGATCCTTTGCAAACATCAATTTTCAGCAAGCTTTTGGCTTTCCCGACACCACGCCTGACTACTCAGGCAATCTCATTAAGTTCTTCCCTGGATTCCTGTCTCCTGTCTCTGTTATGCTGTTGTTTGGCCTTGTAGTTTTCTCATCAGCTACCTGTTTAGTCGTGCCAGGCTGTTTGATGATACATCTGTTTTCCTGACTGACAAAGGATGAGAACAGACTAAAATTCTGGGTAGTCTGCTTTAGAAGACATGCCAGAGTAGAGTCAGGCATGTAGAAACCTTAGGAGCAAGAACTGTACTTGAAGTCAGGGTTGATGATGCAAGATGTGACATGGTCTCTCTGAAGAGAGCCATGATGTTCATGAAGAATTCTGTTTTTAATCTGCACTTTTGAGGCTATATCCAAATAAACAATTGAATTTCATGACATGAGGCTTGATAACTGAGAACATAACCCCTTGAAAGGTCCTTCTTAGAAGGAATATAAATTTCTTCATTCACTTAAAAAAGGCAAGCAACTTCAGAAGCCATGTGGTGTGCTAATGTGGTATCTGCCGTATTCATTGATTATCCTTTAAAAGGATATAGTGCATTTAATACAAGTAATTTTGGTTAAAGTATGTTATTGTGGAAACCTTCCAGCTTACAAAGACAGCATTCATCCTCAAATGTGCAATGCACAGAGGGGGCCGAGGAAAGGAAAGGAACTGAAGAACCCTCTGGGAGATTAGTGAATGCTGCAACCAGCTTCAGCCTGCCTGAAAGCCCATTGGTAAGGAAAAAAAGCCCATGGTGCACATTGTTTAGGTTTTCTTAAACATGCTAGGAATCACTTTAATGACAAGGGACACTTGTCATTAAAAGCAGTGGAGTTGCTTGCAGGCACATCCTCTAGAATTGCCTTAGTCAGTCTGTGGCTAGCACATTTCAATGAAAGGCCTTACAATCTGCAAGAATCCTCTTTTAGGACTAGAACCACAGCACCAAGACCTTTTGGAGACTCTGATGAGAAAAGATGTGATATGGGTTAATTTGCCACTGCCCTTTCCTAGACAATGAAATAACTTGATTGATTTTAGCTGTGTTAACATCTATTCTGAAAAGCAGCAGTGTGAAACCAAGGAAAGGAGAACTTCAAAAATCTTTTTAAATCCCTGTCTGTCGTACTAATTTTTTCTGGTACTGATTTTTGTCTACGCCACAGATTTACATTCAAAAGACCGGTCTCATACTATCTGAAGGGAAAAAATATACCAAATAAAATGTGATGAATCGTTGTAAAGAAGACCAGTCATTACAACAGTTAGCTAAGACTACTTGGATTTAAAGTTATCAGTATGGCCAAATCATTTGTGCTCTCTTCGCCTGCTAACTTTATCATCAGGCTAAACAATATAACAAAATTCTTCCACTACATACATGCAAACAATTCCCTTTTTTCCAGGTATATAGCAATCAGATTATTTGTTTTTAGAGGACTGCAGGTTTCTTTTATTACTGCCGAGGGTTTTTTTGTATGTGTTTTTGGTTGTTTTTTTCAGATGTTTTGTTTTGGTTTTGCTGTGAACTGGAAGGATTAGTAAATTGAGTCCTTTTGGAAGTGTGAAAATCAGCCTGAAACTGCATGGTAAATTTTGTGGACAGAAATTGAACCTGCACTGAGTCTTGTATTGAAATAAAATGAAAAAATTGTATCAAGAGCTCGGTGCTGTACTGCGTGCTTGAAAACATCTCATCAAAGCATCTTCTAAACTAGGGTGTGGATTGTGAAATTTCCTTTTCCTCAGTGGGAAACTAATAGTCAAGATTTTAAAAGAAATACAATGATCTTTTTGATGTTTAAGTGCTAGGACTGAAATTCTGCCTGGCTTCCAAATGGTATTTGATTTCTCAACTAAAAAAATGGAATCTTTTGTAACAAATTTAGATGTATGCTATTTGGTATTTCAAGTGTAGCTTGCTTGGAACTAATGATTCCTTTTACTTTTTTTTAAAGGAACTGCTTAGACATTTTACGGATCTCTACTCACTGGCAGCTGACCGAGTTGAAACATTAACAACAGGAAGAGAATCTTTGCCAGTTCACTTTGCCCCCAAAGCAGCTGTTACGCCGCCCTCTCCAGCTCCTGCTCCTGCTGGTAAGGCTGTTTTCCAAGCACTTACAGCCATTTGGATGTGGGTTCCCAGCCAGCATCTCCCTTCCTGCTGCACAGCCTCTGTAGGCAAATACAACAACCCTTCCTGCATTTCCTTGTTTCTTGAAATTTGCTTGCTCTGAAGGAAACTTCCTTTCTCAGAACAAAATTGTTTTGGTGTCACTTTGAACCCCGAGCAGCCACTCCCATGTACTGTGTACTAGTTTGAAAACAAAGCAGTGGAAGATTCCAAGTCAGAACTACAACTGAATAGGAAAATTCAAATAAAGGCAGCAAACACCGGCTTAGACGGACAGAGTCAGGGTACAACCTGACACCCTGTTGGTCAGGGTGGTGGTAGGAGTCCAGGGAAATGGTGGCTGCAGTCCTGTTGCAGTGATAGATGTGGTTCTGTTGAAGTGGTGATCCTGTAGAAGGGTCTGGCGTTCCTCTGAAGGTGCAGTGGTGGTTATGGAGCTCTTGTCCTCTGAGCGTCCAGTCGCTAAGGCTGCTCTGGTTCCTAAACCTCAGGTTATATCCAGTTGGGAAGGTGTGGTTCTCCCCTTAGGGCAGAGCATCTCACAATGGGATGATGTGATTTTGGAAGTCACACAGTAAAGTCTTGATGGGCCATCAGTGGAGACAGCCCTCTGCAAGGGGTTTTCAAGGATGAGTCACAGAAAGCATAAAGCTTACCTCCCCAATTTTCTTAGCAGCTTACCTAGATGGTAATAGAATACATCCTTTTTGGTTACATCTTACATTAGAACCTAAGACACTCAAGTAAATTTACTTGCTCTGAACAGGCTCCTTTTGGCGTCGCATTGAACCCCAAGACGACTGTACACCTCCTGCTGCTGCTCTTTCTCCTGCTGCTGATGGTAAGTATGCTTTTCAAGCACTTACAGTCACTGGGATGTGGGTTCTAGCCAGCACCTCCCTTTATGCTGCACAGCTTCTGTTGGCAAGTACAACAATACTTGATTGTAAACATAAAGGAGCAATAAAACTACTGCTAGCAATTTGAAATAGCCATTTCTTGCAACCATAACCATTTCAGTTCTGTGCATTTCCTTGTTTTTTAAAATTTACTTTCTCTGAGGTAATTTGACTTTCTCTGAACAGACTTTTCTCGGCTTGCTGTTTTCCCTGAAGCAGCTAGTCCTGCTCCTGCTCCTGCTGGTAAGTCTGCCTTTCAAGCAATTATAGTCACTTGCATGTGGCTTCCCAGCCAGTGTCTCCATGCTACACAGCTTCTGTAGGTAAATACAACAATACTGAATTGCAAACATTATGAAGCTGAAAAACTAGTGCTAACAGAAATGTTGTGAGACTTTTCTCAGAAGAGAGAAAGGGCATGCTGAAAACTGACACAGGGATTAAAATTACCAGTGTCGTTTTTTTTCTACTGATCCCCACATGTTGGATATATTTGGGTTGAGTTTGGCTGTGGTTGCTTTCTTGGTTGGATTCTTGGTTTTGGGCAGTGGTAGTGGTAGGTGGGTGTATGTTTGATTTATGGGTTTTTTGGGGTTTTTTTTTCACTCTTTTAAATTTCTTTTTTTCGTTCTTTGTTTTTTGCCACAGAACTTTTCCGTGCATTCTGGTATAAACAAATAATACTTTTGTAACAGCCTCTGCTTGCAATCACAGCCATTTCAGTGCTGTGCCTTTCCTTGTTTTTTAAATTGAAAAACATTTTAATTTTAATTTTAAAATTATTTTATCTGCATAGAATCTTTTTTGCGTGACATTGGACACCAACTGGCCAAGACACCTCCTTCCCATGCTTGTGACAGTGATGGTAAGTCTGCCTTTCAATCAGTTAGAGTCACTTGGATGTGGATTCCTAGCTGTCACCTCCTTTCATACTGCAAAACTTCTGTAAGGCAAATACAACAACAATTAAATGTAAATCTAACTAAACTAGTGTTAACAGAAACATTCTGAGAGTTGTTTTAGAATGAAAAGGGGAGGGTAAAAGATAACGCAGGGGTAAAAATTACTGCTGTAATGTTTTACTCTATTGGTCCCTTTCTGCTTGGCTATTTGAAGTTTTAATTTGGATTTGTTTGCTTAGTCGGTGGATTGTTTGGTTTTGGGGAGTCAGTACAGTGGGTGGGTGTTTGCTTTTTGATTTATTTTTCTTACTGTTACCTACCTTCCTTCCTTCCTTCCTTCCTTCCTTCCTTCCTTCCTTCCTTCCTTCCTTCCTTCCTTCCTTCCTTCCTTCCTTCCTTCCTTCCTTCCTTCCTTCCTTCCTTCCTTCCTTCCTTCCTTCCTTCCTTCCTTCCTTCCTTCCTTCCTTCCTTCCTTCCTTCCTTCCTTCCTTCCTTCCTTCCTTCCTTCCGCACCTTCCGCACCTTCCGCACCTTCCGCACCTTTCGCACCTTCCGCACCTTCCACACCTTCCTCCTTTCTTCCTTACATTCTTCCTTCCTTTCTTCCTTCCTTCATTCCTTTCTCTTACAAACATGTAACATTTCTAATAGCTTTTCCTTTCGTTCATATCCATTTGCACTCTGTCCATAGGGTTGCTTTTTAAAACTGGCTCTTTCTCAACAGATATCTTGCAGACCCGACTTTCACCCCAAGCAGCCCGTACACCTCCTGCTGCTGCTGGTAGGTCTGCTTTTCAAACAGTTATACTCACTTGCATGTGGATTCCAAGACAGTATCTCCCTTCATGCTGCACAGCTTCTGGAGGCCAGGACCACAATATTCAATTGTAAACATAACAGAAAGTTAAAACTGGTGCTGACAGAAGTGTTCTCAGAATTTTTTTAGAAGAGTAATGTGCTGGTTAAAGCTAAGAAAAGGATTTCATTTATTACTGTATTTTTTTCCCCTCATTACTCCCTTTTTCCTTTTTGGTATTTTTTGGTTTTGTTTGAGTATGGATGCTTGGTTGCTTGGAAATTTTTGGTTTTGGGGAGTGATTCAGGTGGGTGCGTAAGTTTTCAATTTCTAATTTTTTTATTCTTATTTTTAAGTTTCTTTCTTTTTCCTTGCTTTCTTCTTTCTTTCTTCCTTCCTTTCATTTTCCTTTTTTCTTTCCTTTCTGTTAGAAAAACCTAACATTTCTAATAAACTTTAATTTCGTTCATATCCATTTGCACTCGATCCATAGCTTTGTTTCTTAAAACTGACTCTTTCTCAACATCTATTTTTCAGCTTCGAGTTTCACCCCAAGAAGCCCATACACCTCCTCCTGCTGCTGCTGCTGGTAGGTCTGCTTTTCAAACAGTGATACTTTCTTGAATGTGGATTGCAAGGCAGCACCTCCCTTCATGCTGCAAAGCTTCTGGAGGCCAGGAGCACAATATTGAATTGTAAACATAACAGAGAGTAACTGCTGACAGTAATATTCTCAGACTTCTTTCAGAAGTGTAACCTGATGCTTTAAGCTAAGACAGGGATTAAATATATTACTGTAGATTTTTTTATATTAGTCCCTGTTTCTTAGAGGGTAGTTTTTGGTTTTGTTTCAACATGGATGCTTGGTTGCTTGGAAATTTTTGGTTTTTGGGAGTTGTTGCAGTGGGTGCATGGGTTTTAGGATTCTGATTCTTTTATATTATTATTTATAACTTTCTTTCTTTCTCTTTCTTTCTTTCTTTCTTTCTTTCTTTCTTTCTTTCTTTCTTTCTTTCTTTCTTTCTTTCTTTCTTTCTTTCTTTCTTTCTTTCTTTCTTTCTTTCTTTCTTTCTTTCTTTCTTTCTTTCTTTCTTTCTTTCTTTTCTTTCTTTCTTTCTTTCTTTCTTTCTTGCATTCTTTCTTTCATTCAATTCTTTCTTTCTCTTTATTTTCTTTAAGCCAGGCCACTGGTATCTAAAAGGAGGATTGTGTACTTTTAGCACCATGTGCTCATCAAATGACAATAAACCTATCTTCTTATGTTCATGAAAAAGATTTTTTGTGCTCCCAGAAAACTGCACAGTCAAATAAAGCTGAACTCAGATACAAGTGTGTTTCTCACCATAAAAATGGCCAAATAAATAATAGCTACCAGTGATACTTTTCCTACGGTCCTGTTTGTCCCAAATGTGTCTTACCTGCTCAGACCATTCTGGCCCATTGATCCAGGCCTGTCCCAGAGTGTCATGAACGAGGGAATGGAAGTTCAGCAGCATGTGCTCAATGCCGTGTGCTCTGCTCAGGGCTTGTGAGAGCTCCTGCAGGGATAAAGCCCTGCCAGTGGGGACCAGCTCCTGCTGTGTCAGGCACGCAGCCTCGCATGGTGTTGGGGGAGCCCATGCAGGGCTCGCTCAGCGTCAGCCCCGCGCAGTGTGGGCAGTGCTGCATTCTCAGCAAGGTTCTGCTGCAGGGCTTGGAGAAGTGAGGGTGATCTGTTGCACTGATCCCTGCAACCCCTCAAATTCATAGCACACAGGAAAGTCCAGCTGGGTCAGAGTGATCTTCCCATTTGTCCTGTGGCCTTTTTGGGAATGCTGCCAAAGGGCCCGACGTCTCTTCTTACCAACCTGGAGGCATATGCACATTGCAGGGAATGCCAGTCAGACCAGGCTTAATCACAGGGTTGGAGACTTCTGCAAACAAGATGTCAAAACATCCATTCACAAATTCCTCTGTGCTAATGCCTGTGCTGAATAGAAAGAGTGCAACATCTGTGAAAAACTCCTGCACTTTCACAGCAGCTTCAGCAGCCGTGTTTGTACACACATTGCAGTAAAGTGTGCTTGCAAATTCTCAGCTGGTCTGATGTTGGAGTCTAGAACATCCCTCTGGCCACCCTGGAGGGTTTGGAGTCCGGACAGGGGGGTCTGGTTTCTGTACAAGGGGGTCAGCCAGCCTCACACAGAGCCCAGGAGGACACTGCCTCTGATCCCTGTCCATGGGAGTGAATGCCCACATTGTATGAAGAATCACAAGCTGAGAGAATTCAAAATAAGTAGTAGCTAGTTTATCACAGAGTGTAAATATAGAATCTAAGATTTTTAGTATATGGGTTTGAAGAGGCAAGAGGGAGGAACTGGGGAATGGTCCTGTCCTCCTTGTTCTTTTCCCCCATTTTCTGCTGAGTTGTATTACAAGGATTGGTTTAGAGTAGAAATGACATGTTAAGATAGGTAATAAGTATTGGTAAAATTCTGTAAATAAAAAGTACATTGTGGATGGTGGTTGGGTCAGAGAAATGGTACAAAAGGTGTGGGGCTCTCTGATCTGCCCCAGTCCACAACAAGTCCTGCTCTGCTGGAGATGCCTTGCAGAGCTGAGACAGAACTAATATAATGTACCCTGCCAGGGAGGCCTTGCAGAGCTGAGAAAGAACTAAGATAATGTACCCTGCCAGGGAGGCCTGGCAGAGCTGAGAAAGAACTGAGAGATAATGAAGAATAAACAACCTTGGAAACATGCACTGGCGGACTCAGCTTGTCTCCTCTGGCTCTGGCGTGAGACCTTTTTAGCAAGGGAAGCTCAAAAGCTTTATTACCTCGGGGAACAGCAACCCCGAGGAGAGTCTCAGGGAACAGCAACCCTGAGAGTCTGATAAGCATGTCAAAGGTTTCTGCAATCGATCGATCAATCATTATTGTTAAGGTTTAAAAAAAAAAAAAGAAATTAGAATACGCCGCAGCTGATCCTGACGATAAGAGAGGGACTCAGGTGACATTTTCTGGGTTGTGAGCAGATCAGAGCAGGAGGCAGGAACTCCTCAAGTTTATTTACAAAGTAACTTATATACATCTCCTATAATGTCCATCCATTGGAGGTTTAAATTCCCACCTTTCAATCCCACTGGTCAAACTAACTGTCCGTCACCTTTCTCCTCCCAACTAGAAATATGTAAACAAAGAGAGACAGTTAGCAAAACATGGCCAGTGTTTACATTAACAGGCGTGAGAGAAGCTGCACATTCTCTTTCAGTATGAGCACTGGACACACAGGAAAAACCTCATGGCAACAAGAGTAAGAATTTAAAACAGTTATATTACCACAGCTTACTGATATCCCAAATGAATTTTTGCATTAGAATTTTTGAGGAGACTAACTCCTCACAAACTATGACAACTGTCTCTTCTCTGTAGGGAGACACCTTCCAAGTAAGGTTACTGAAGAGTTAATAACCCATGTTTTCTTTGCGGGTTCCATTAAACCTAGCCTAAAAATATATGTAACAGGAAATAATTGTAAGCTGAATTATTGAGTTACAAAATGCAGCAGAGGCTTGTTGTACCTATGTGTACCTGTGTCTATGTACATAAACACATTTGCTCTCTCATCTCACGAGTCATTCTGCAAGTTGCAATAACCAACTGAGCGCTCTCAGTAACTCAACTCATTCCTCATTCCACCCTGACTGGACAGGCAAAAGGAACATTCAGTGATATAAACAACTCTTCAATTCCATCAAAACTTAACTGTTCAAAGATCAAGTTTTATTTTGTGTCTTCCAGGATGCTATAAATGAGTCAGCCAATTTAATCATTAAAGGAATTCATAATTCCTTTAATGTCATCATTGTCACCGTGAGATTTCCTAGTTTCTGAGCATTCATAAGAAAGCAGAAGGTTTCACCTTCTCCTGCTCTTTCATGTAAACAAGGAGATCGTGCTTGTAAATATTACCATTGTTTTCACCTTCTTCTCCAAGGAGAGGAGAGGTTGTGTGACAGTCTTTTTGACCAATGTGGTTGAGAGGTGGGGATTCCACTCTTCAATCCATGGTCACCTTTCAAATAGTATTTAACAGGATGTAGTGAACAAAGGTCAGACTGGCTCTGCCCTGCTTTTCTCTCACTCCCAAGTCTCTGTGTGGTCATTTTGAGTGTGGCAAACAGTGACAAATAAACAAAGTAAAATTGGAAAAGCCACAAGCAAAACAGCCAGGTGATCGGCATTGGTTGAACCGGGTCCGGACTCTACAGTTCCGTGCACCTGTAGTTTACGAAATACCACTTTCACAGGGTCCCTTTTTATATGTTTTTCAGGCTTTGTGGGATACCAGGGGGGTGGGGGGGGGTGTCTTCTTGCTTCCTCTTGTTGATTTTGTCCTTTTTTTGCATATTAATGCATGTTCCTTTCTTGTGGCCCTAAAAACACCCAGGATTTTTAGAAGCGGCCACTGTAGGGTGCCCTACCCAAAAGTTAATGTGGCTGGATGACACCCCAGTTTGGGTACATCAGTGGCCACTCAGTAAGGAAAAGCTTGAGGTGCTCGAGAGGATTGTAGAGGAACAACTAGCCAAAGGTCACATAGAAGAGACAATCAGTCCTTGGAATTCCCCAGTCTTTGTAATAAAGAAGACAGGGAAGGATAGGTGGAGGCTCCTCCAGGACCTCTGGGAAATAAACAAAGTAACTGAGGACATGGGGTCACTCCAACCAGGGATGCCTTCCCCAACAATGCTCCCTCAAAATTAGCAATTGGCTGTCCTAGACGTCAAAGACTGTTTCTTCCAAGTTCTACTACACCCAGAAGATGCCCCAAGGTTTGCCTTCTCAGTTCCTACCATCAATCAAGAAGCCCCAATGAAGCGCTAGCACTGGAAGGTATTGCCTCAGGCCTTAAAATGCAGCCCCATGATCTGCCCGGGGTTCGTGGCTTCATTGCTGTCCTCAGTACGCACCAAAAAAAGGGAAGCCATCATCGTCCACTACATGGATGATGTGCCCCTGGTGACACTATACTCCAACACTGGACCTCGTGGTTAAAGTTTTAACCTCTGCTGGATTGCAACTGTAGCAAGAAAAAGTTCAAAGGGTGCCACCTTGGAAGTACCTGGGCTTGGAGATCACTGAGTGGACTGTTCCACAAAAATCTGTAATCAAAAGTGATCCCAAAACCCTAGCAGAGCTCCATTACCTGTGTGGGTCTTTGAAGTGGGTCAGGCCCTGGCTAGGTCTCACCAACGAGGACCTAGATCCTCTCAACAATTTATTGAGGGGGGAGAGAGAGCTGCTTTCTCCGAGAGAACTGATCCCAGAGGCAAAAACTGCAATAGAAAAAGCACAAAAAGCTTTGACCAAGAGGCAGGCTCAACGTTATCAGCCTGAGCTGCTTTTCAAATTCATTGTTCTAGGAATGTTGCCACACTTGCATGGTTTGATATTCCAGTGGATCAAAGGGCAGAGAGGTTCACTCTTAACAACAGAGTGGGTTTTCCTCTCCTGCCAACGACCCAAGACTATCACAAGGCCACAAGAGCTGATAGCTCAGCTGATCCAGAAAGCCAGGTTGAGACTGTGTTAGCTGGCTGGTTGTGATCTTGCGTGTACTCACCCCCTGGTCATGCTTTCCGGGGAGGGAAAAAACACTCCTGAGAGGCTGACCAAAGAGATGCTCGAGTGTGTACTCCAGGGGAATGCCAACCTCTAGATATCCCTAGACATCTACAGTGGACACATATCAGTCCACTCCCTGTCACACAAACTGTTTAACGAGGAGTCGCTTGTAGGCTCCTCAAAGCTCTCAGTGTTCACTGACGTGTCCGGGGCGTCCTACAAGTCAGTGATGACTTGGACAACCCCCCAAACTCAGCATTGGGAAGCTGATGTAGAGTTTGTGGAGGGATCGCCCCAAGTCACTGAACTGGCTGCAGCTATGAGAGCTTTTGAGAAGTTCTCGGAGCCAATTAATTTGGTCACCGATTCAGCCTATGTGGCGGGGGTAGTGTCCAGGGTGGAGCAGGCAGTTCTCAAAGACATCGAGAACGAGTGTCTCTTCAGGCTGCTCTCAAAACTAATTTATTTAGTTTCTTATCAAGAGCACCCATTGGATGTGATGCACGTAAAGTCGCATACCGATTTGCCAGGCGAGATCGCAGAGGGTAATCGCAAGGCAGATTCCCTTGCAGCCCCAGCAGAAATGACCCACCTTCCAGATGTTTTCCAACAGGCAAAACAAAGTCACCAGCAATACCCTCAAAATGCACCAGGCCTAATGTGTCAGTTCCAGCTAACATGGGGTCAGGCTCGAGCCATTGTAGCCACCTGCCCTGATTGCCAGCACCAAGCCATGCCACCGCTAGCTATGGGGGTTAACCCTCAAGGCCTTGAGAGCTGCGAATAATGGTAGACAAACATCACACACGCTCCCAGTTTCGGTCGCCTAAAATATGTACATGTAAACACTGACACCGGTTCAAAAGTGGTTCATGCCTCTGCTCACACAGGGGAGACGACCACATAAGCCAAACAGCATCTTGTGCAAGCCTTTTCAGTACTGGGGATCCCTAGAAAAATCAAGACTGACAACGGCCCAGCATACAAAGGCAAGGAATTCCTAGAGTTTGTCCAGCAGTGGGGAGTGGAGCATACAACAGGCATCCCCCACTCCCCCACAGGTCAATCTGCAGTTGAGCGTGCCCACCAGACCCTCAAACAGGTTCTGGCTAGGCAAAACCATTCCACAGTGTGGATGTCACCACAACAAAAACTCTGCAATGCCATGTTTACAATTAATTTTCTGAATTGTTCATTTGAAAATACGAGTCCTCTGGTGGTATGTCACTTTAACAGGCGTAATCAGTTTAAGTTGTCACAGCATCCACCAGTTTTAATTAGGGACCC
Organism: Prinia subflava; assembly: GCF_021018805.1. Taxonomy (NCBI): domain Eukaryota; kingdom Metazoa; phylum Chordata; class Aves; order Passeriformes; family Cisticolidae; genus Prinia; species Prinia subflava. Next base: position 44,144,580 of record NC_086283.1, on the reverse strand, counting down.
AGAAACCTGAGAAATCAAGGGTCCCTATGAGCTCGTGATCTGGGGGCGTGGCTACGTGTGTGTATCCACCCACCACGTTGGATACCCCAAAAGTGGGTAAAACCTTTTGTCCCCAAAAATCCAGGACCAGCAGAAGACGATGAGAAGCAGGCAGCTGTTGCTTCAAAAAGAAGACACTGCCGGAAAAAGAAGATGGAACCTTCTTAAGATTGGGGTGATTCCGGCAGATCTCAGACTTTTCATATGCTTCAAACATGTTTGCTTTTCCTTTCAGAGAAAACCTACCTCCCAGTCAATCTGATGATAAGCCCTGTCTAAATTGTCATCCTGTTTGCCCTGAGCAGTCTGACAGCTGCATGGATCGTCCCTCAACCACGTCAAAACATCTGGGTGACCCTGGCACAGATACTCCAACAAGAAAATAGATGCCTGTCCACTGCAGCAGCAAGAGAGCCTATGTCTGCCTGCCTGGTAGGGATTCCCCTGCAGGCGGGAGAGTATCCAGCCAGTTTTAACACGCATATACCTAACCTGGGTCCCAAATCACACGACGCACAACCAAACAAAATCCTCCATTGGTGGGCTGCAATGATTAAGAATCCCATAGAAGAGTGACTACCAAAGTTGCCCAGAGCAACTCAGGGACCCCAAGAATTATAGCTGTTAAGTTCCTCTCCAGCACCATACTGCACTGATGTGCTGGGGGACTGAAGGGTGTGGGGAAGCAGAGGGCGATGGTGGCACTGAGGTGACAGGGAAGGGCCACATGCTGAGGGGGGTGGTGGGTCTAAAGGGACAGGATGGGTCAGAAGGGACTTGAGGGGGGTTGTAGAGGAATTTTTAAAAGAGCAAGGTCATGATTTATTGATAGGGGGTTTGAACAATCCCTGCTACCAGGGAACAGTATGAGAGTCTGTGCTGTTCCTGTGCTGATCTTGTAGGCCTTGAATTAGTAAGAAAGTAGCAATTGTAATAATTTAGTGTGCATTCTCACAGATGCTTCCTCACGGATGCTGAATATGTGTAACAACTTGTTAGGCCTTCTCATGGATGTAGGAAACAGAATGCTATTCATAAGGTAGAACAGAGGCAAACTGTATGCCAAAAAACATGGACCAATGAACAATCATTTAATGTATATGCATATGTACTTTTAGCCATTCACCAACTGTTTCACTGTGCTTGCTTTATTTTCTGTAACCGGATAAAAGTAGAGAATACAAGGAATAAACTGGGAGATCAACCCTAATCATATTGATGTTTGATACTCTGCTCCTTTCTTGCAACAAATTGGTGACACAGCCGACGTGATGGACTGGCAGTGAGCTCCGGTGGCATTGGGCTCCACATTCCGGACTACGGGGACGGAAGCTGAGCTCCAAACTTAGGATTACTAAGATGGGAGCTGCTGAGTGCTTCAGACTCTGGATCAGAGATGGAAGCTGCGAGACAGAAGAGCAGAAGGGCCCCATAGACTGGACATGGGAGCTGGATTCTGAGCAGGTGCACCCTCAGACTTCTGCACAGTAAGGAACTGTAAGCTATGGAAGTAGAAGCTGCAGTTCAACTGCTGCAATCTATTTTCCCCAAGAGAGGGAAAGCAGAAGAAGCGAAGAGCCTTCATGATTTCATGAAGTGGGCATGGAAACAAGGGTATTTCCAAGAAATTCCTTTGTTGTTTAGCATTGATGCATGGCAAGAATTTGGGGAATGTCTGTGGCAGATGGTTATAGCAGGAGGAAAAATGGGGAAAGAAGCACAGAGTTATGGGACAATTTGGAAGTTAGTGACTGAAACGTTGAAAGAATTGAAAGCAGAACAGCAAGTTGCAACGACAGCTGCCCAGACATGGAATGTTGAGCCTGTGAGTAATGAAAAGAGGTGGACGTTTTGCAAATCTTTTTAATACTAGTGTTAAGCCTGTCAGAGGTAAGGTTGATGTGCCTGAGAGTTCTGTTGATGAATTGCAACGTCGTGCGCAAGAACAGGGCAAGATAGACTCTGAAACTATATACCCCGAGCAGAATTTAGAGCAGAAAGCTGAACAAAATGTAGCTGAAAGAGAAATGTATTGTAATTCTCAGCAAAGTTTTCCATGATTGCCATCTAGTATATGGAATGGCCAGTCTCCCATCGAGGTACAGCAGCAAGGGAAGGAACAAACAGATAACATGATGAAAGAGGTTTTAAGAAAATTAAATGATCTGACGGTGGAGCAACCAAAACAAGATAAATATCAGAGCCAACTGCCCCACTGTTGCCAAATTGTAAACAACAAAGAAGACCTTTGAAACAAATAGATGCTCCTCAATTTAATTCTAATCAAGGACAGAGAAATTTATCAACTTGGTGGTCGGGGGTCATTTGTGATGCTATACTTGAGGGAGAGTGGCAAGCTGCAGCAGCCATCACTTGTCCAGTTATAATAGACCATGTCAATCAATTAACTGAATGGAGAGCACATGATTGGAAAATTTTACAAGCAAAGCAGACTGTTACTCAGCATGGTCTCAAATCGAAGCTGCAAAATCTATCATAACATGGATTTTTCAAGCAGATGTGATGGCTGCAGTTGACTGTCAGAATTTAGTTTGATTGTTATTGACTCCTTCTGAATTTTTGATGTGGGAAAGTGAATGGTACCAAAAAGTACAAATGGAGGCAAACAAGCCATGGCCTTTGGGAAATGATTTATAAGGAATTGCTGCAGACATGATTACAGGGAGAGGAAGCTATGCTTCCACAGCAGCTCAATTACAATATCCTTTGGATTGCATCACTTGTCCGCTTGGCTTGCTCGAGAAGCTTTGTTTAGTATTCCACAGGACAAAAGAAGTCCAACTTTTTCTAATGTAAAGCAAGGAATTGGTGAAAGTTATTCACATTTTGTTAATCGTTTGTGGGATGTAATCAAAGATAATTTGGATTTGCCAGTGGAAATGAAAGACTATCTTTTTCGATTGCTTGCATTTGAAAATGCCAATAGCAAAACAAAATCTATTTTAGTGACTTTACCACAGGGGTCGCCTGTTGATGAAATGCTTTTGTGTGTCAGCAGAGCAGAGCAACAAACTCAGACTGCCATGGTAGCTGAGGTGGTGAAAGAGGCAATGGGAGCACAGACCAAATTAATAGCAGCTGCTTTGAAAGCAGGAGGAAGACATTCCTCAAATGTAAATCCTAAAAAGCAGCAGGGAAGAAATTTAGGTCCATTTTATCAGTGTGGACATTTGGGACATTTACAGATAACTTGTGATCAGATTGTTTGGTGTGATACATGTCAAGTCGATACTCACGCTACTACGGCTTGTGGGAAATCGGGAAACAGGATCAAGAGCACGAAGGGAGGCCAAGCAAAGATAACAGTAGCCCCCACTTGGGATTCTTACATCAACAAAAGCCAGACACCAGAGGGAGCCTCGGAGTGGATGTGGAAACAACAGTAGACATCACTTTAACTAATACTGCAGTTCAAAAATTCCATCAAATGCTACAGGTCTTCTTTCTACTGAAGATAGTATTCTTGGAGGAATTTTAATCGGAAGATCAAACCTAATCATATTGATGCCTGTTTGATACTCTGCTCCTTTCTCGCAACAGGGGGTGAGAGGACTGTGGGTGTCTGAAGAAACTGAAGGGGGCTGAGGGCTTGGCAAGAGGATGGCAGGGCTGAGGGGATGGAGGGAACCATCAGGGAGCACAGAGAACTCCGGGACTGCAGCTCTGCCTGGCGTTGGAGCCAGTCCCAGAGCCTCCACTTCTGCCACAGCTGCCCTGAAGACCTGCAGGACAGCCAGAGATGGACAGGAGCCAGCAGCGAGAAGCTGAAGGCCACCAGCAAGAGCTGTGAACAGGGACGTGCTGCCACCACCCGAGACCCGGGGTGAGGCCACGGGGCCGGTGAGGCAGGGTGGGGGTGAGGGCGGCGTGGGCTTTGGCCGTGGCCATGGGCAGTGCCCGGCTGGGCGGGAGCGGGCCCTGCCCGTGCTGGGGCTGCTCGGCGCAGCTGCCCCGGCCGGCACAGGGGCTGTCCTTGGGCAAGGCAGCTGTGCCGGCAGGGCCCGGGAGCTGTGCCGGCAGGGCCCGGGAGCTGTGCCGGCGGGGCCCGGGAGCTGTGCCGGGAGGGCCCGGGAGCTGTGCCGGCGGGGCCCGGGAGCTGTGCCGGCTGTGCCGGGCTGCCGGAGGCTGCGGGACAGTCCCGCCGCGGCTGCGCTCAGCACACCCTGGCCCGCTCGGCCTGCTTTTCCTTTCTGACCCTCCTGGGGAGGCACCGGGATTTTCTCTTCCCTGATGGAAGTGCAGGTGCTGCCGAGGGAAACGTCCCGATACTGACTCAGTGTGTTCCTTTTGCTTCCCACATGTCCCATCTGCTGTCCCTGTCCAGGAGAGCTGCTCTGCACGGAAGGAAGCAACAGAGGGTCAGGCTTTGAAGATGGGGTTGCTGGGATCCCTCTGCTTAGAGTTCTGTTTAAAGATGTATGGACTTGAAGATGGAGAGGGATAATTATATGGATATTTACACCTGTGACTTGCTGTTTGTATAGGAGTATTTCTATATGTCTGTTGTATTTATGGATGTATGCTATACATATATACATATATGTGTGTATATATATATGTGTTACATACATGTTTGTAATGACATATGTGTATATATGTATCTAAGTATACATGTATGTTGTTATAGCTGTATTAAATTCTATTTCCTATGTATACAATCATGTAGGTATTTCTACTGATGTAGTTATATGGCCCTTTAAATAGGTATAGTAGTATTTTCATAGGTATATATGTCTATTTTTATATTTTTATATGTATATTCATCTATTTCTGCCTGTAGTTCTATTTACATATATATGGAGATGTACAGCTGTATATTTGCTTTGATGCAGTTGAATGGATATTTAGACTGGTACAGTTGTCTGTTTACAGATAGGTTTGTTTCATGAATCTATCGATATATATGGTATGTAATATGTCCTATTTAATCTATGTTTACGTCTATATGTTGTGGTTATATATGTACTGTTTTCTCTAACTTTGTATGCAGTTGTAGAGTTGTAGAATTCTGTCTATTGAGTTCTTGGTACAGGGTCATTTAGAGAGAGATGCTGATATTTTTGTATTTCTCTATGGGCTGTACGTTTGTAGTAATATGTAATAAATTAAGTTGTTAAGCACCTTATTGATCTTTGTGTATAAAGAGTTGTTGTGGAGGTTTGCAATAAATTAAGTTTTGTTAACTGAAGTTGGTATTTGTGTATTTTTATATAGCATTGTCTTACTAATGTAATAAATTCCTTTTTTAAAACTTAATGGAGATTTGTATAATTATGTATTGTTAGCAATTTTTAATAAATGACATTTTTCAACTGAAATTGATTCTTGTGTATTTGTCGATCAGCAGTGCAGCTGTAGCAATCTGCAGGAAATAACATTTGTCAGCCAAGATGGGTGTTCTGTCATTTGTGCTATCCAGAGCAATGAGCAGATGTCAATGCTGGAGGATTTTGGCCATGCAAATCTTCAGCCATGCCCAGCCCATGCCCCACTTGCACTCAGGCTGGGCAAAGAAAGCACAGATTTGGGATGGCAGCAGAGCCACACGTTGGCTAAGAACTCCCTGCAAAGGCCTGCTGAGAGAACTCTGGGAATCCACTGAGCGTAGAACTCCAACTAGAAACCAGCTGGGCAGGAGAAATAATTCACAATGGAAAAAAGAGAAAATGTGGCAAAACAGATGTGAGGATACTCTGAGAGTCCTAAAAGGCTCTAAATCACCACTGCCTAGGCATGTCTTCAGCAAACATAATTTGTTAAAAACTGAACACTTTCCATGAAAGATAGATTGCACTTTCCCCTTGTCATGGGTTAGCACTGGCCAGATGTTAGTGCACCCATGAATATATGTTTTTTCTCTAACAACTCCTGTGGGATGTGATCAGGAACAGAGCAGAGCAGGCTTAAATCTTGAAAACAAAAAAAACCCCACCAAAACTTTATTAATTACATAAGAACAAGGACAGAAATACTCTTAAACACACACAAAGACAGAAATAAAAACTTCTTAGAACATTTCTTCTCCTAGTTTCTACCTCCCCACCCATCACTCTTCACAGACCAACCTTTGGGTTTTAGATCAAACAATCACTACTCAAAAACAAACTAATCTTCAATTCAGCAAGGGAGAGAGGAGTCTCTCTCGCACCACAGACTGTTCTTCAGAAAACACGGGTCTACCCCTTATGTGTTTCCATGTCACCTATAGCACCGCCCGGAGAAGTCTGCTAAGGTGACACTCTCTTTTTCCTATGTCCAGCGCTCTCACCGCTGTCTCATAGGCCAAAACTGCATACAGGGCTTTTTAAGGATGCTGCATGCCGAGCTCTCCCCTTTTTACCCAGGGGCCGGGGTTCCAGGAGCAGGTCTGCCCTGAGGGCAGAGGGTGCCACCTCACCCTCCCCCTCTCTTCTCTGCTCGCTACTCACTTCAAGTGCCAGTCACTGTAGCAAAAGCAAGGGGCAGCTGTATCTACCCAAAAATGCAGTTTATGTTCAAAAGAGACTCAAGTTCAGTCTATGGCTGACATTATGCAAGAAAAGTCCAGCTCCAAGGCTACTCCTCTCATTCTTCCATCGAGTTCTTTCTAATCATGCTTTATCATCTCGGTCCCAGGCCGCTTCCCTCTCTCCGAAAACTACCAGTCATGAGAATCAATGTCTAAGAAAAGTTTTTTTCTGCCAAGCAAGGGTTAACAGTTTCTTCTCGGCAGGGTGCTGCAGGCGAGGCAATCCCAGGCTCGGCAACCCCCCACGTGGCTGAGCACCTTCTCCCGGAGTTTGGGGGGGGAGGAGGGGGGTGAGCACACACAGAAGGCACTTCCACAGTTTTCTACCCCTCCATCCTGGACGGGGCAGCTCAGTTCCAGTTCTGTCCCTTCTCTTCTCCCCACCCCCGGGGGGGCTCCGGCTTACCTGAGCCGACCACGTGTTTCCCCTCCCCCACCCAGCCTCGTGGCCAGGCGGGGGAAGGAGACCTGAGACGTCTCTCTGCTGACACCCGGATCCGAAAAGAGGCCGAGCCCCTCAGACTCCTGCTTTTAACTCTTTGTGTCCTCAGAGGCGTGTCCAAACTTCCGAGTGACCAACCCAGGTGCCAGCAGAAAAGCTGATCACTGATTGGACTGCCCACATCCCCCTGGAGGAATTCACCTCCCTCCCCAACCACGACACCCCTTCACTTACCTTGCTGAGTGAGTGGAAGATGTGTCGCCTTTCGATGGAAAGGCGGGCGACCTGGTTTCAGAAAGCCAGCACGGCAGCTCAACGTTTCCCAAGCTACTCGGGCCACTGACATGCTGACACCAATGTGGTGGACAGCAAATGGCTTTATTGGATTAGCACATGCTATATAGCTCTCAATCAATCGCCAAAAATTGGTGCTCTGTGTAACTGGAGAAGCACTGGCTATCTGCTGGCAATTAGTGATGCCCCTGGAACTGATCGTGACAGTGAGAGAACCGCTTTTGGGCCCGCAGTCATCTGTACACTGGACATGACAGGTGAGCCAGGGGAACTCAAGGTAGGAACAGGATGTGTCTGATGAGAGAGACATTAATGAAACCATGCTACGCTTGCTGAGCAAGCATGAAACCCCCACCCTTATGCAAGATGTTAAGTCGCTCCTACGATGGGTGTCACGCATGTTCCCTGATACCACCCCTTCCTCTATTTCTACTCTCTGATACTGGGACAAGGTCGGCGTAAAGCTCTATGACCTGGCTACGCTGCCTGGCCACGAGCCACAGCTACGCCTGCTTCCTGCATGGAGGGCGGTCATGGACGCGATTAAAAAAGAGGGGGGGAGCGAGGCAGCCTGGGAGGTACCGCGGACACGCCCCCGGAGGCCGTGCTAGACCGAAACCTGCCCAGGTCCCGCTCCCCGGCCCCGATGATTGCCAGGGATGGAGCCCAGCTGCCAGCTGCAGCCTCAACGGGATCCCACCAGCGACCCCAGAGCCGCCAAACGCTGATCGCCTATGGGGACTCTGACTCTAGCAGTGACAGAGAGCCTTTCGACCCCGGCCCTGAAAAAGATCCAGACATATTCCTTTCAAATATGCATAACAATTGGTTACAAAGAAAGCCCTTAAAGACAGAGACTTTGCCTTTATTTCGCTAATCAATGCCTCTTCAAGTTTCACCAAATGGCCAGCTTTTACAGCAAATCATCTCACAGCACGGGACAGCAACGAGTGCAGACACAAATCCTACAGCAGATGCAGCAGCTGTCACAACCAGAACCAACCTTCAGCTTCCAGCCAGCAGGCCCTGCCCACCAGACCATCTCCGACCTATGTGCAGCAACCCCAGGGAGAGCTGGATTGGACATTTCAACCCATGATACAGTAACGTCTAATTGCTCAGTTTTTGTCTCCCTACAGGAAATCTATGGACTCTTCCCAGGTCCTCTCAAGGGGTGGGTGGAAACAGTCAAAGCTATCAAAGCCAACACCTGGTACATATCACAGAGCCTGAGAGGAAAGTAGCTACTGTCAGTCCTTTTGTGCTGTCTGCACCGCTGGTTTTGTGGTGGGGGAGATGTTCTATCTCAATGGGGAATTCTTATGCAGTCAGATTTTGTATAAAAGTCATTAAAGCACACGACTTTAAAACTAACCGAAAAAAAAAAAAAAAGTTTGGTAAATTAATGTCTCTTAAGTTCTTAATAGGAAAGGGGAAGCTGAGGATGGCACCCCTGCTGAGAAGACTGCAGAAAGCTGTTTTATGTTTTCAGTCTTTTAAATTGTTCTGATGGACTCAACAAATAGTTACAGCTTTTGAGTGAGAACTTAATGCAGAACTGCTTCTCTCCTTCTCTTGTTTAGTTTGTCATCAAACCTAGGTTGAATGCAAATGTGTATATGTGAGATACTCTAGTACTCTGCATCTCATAAAAGACGAGGTATTTGCTGTCAATGTGATCGATCAAGATGCATCAGAAATAATGCACAAATTCAATGATTAATATGTGTGTATAAGTTTGATCCACCTGAAGAATTAGAGCACAGTGGCTTACTGCCACTGAGAATAAGGATATATGATGATTTCCTGACTATCATGATATTTAGTGAGAATTGTTTCTAGTGCTCAGATATAGCCTGTTAAACTTACATGCTTTTGACAACTTACATGCTTTTGACAAAGATTGTGATAACCAGTTTGATTTTTAGTTCAAAAGACATCTCCCTGGAAATATTTGGGCTGGCGAATAAGCGTGCATTCTATTTCTGCCCAACCCAAAATTTCAGCTGAAATCAAAACTTTACATGATGCACAAAAATTGCTGGGAACAATAAATTGGGTCCGTCCCTTTCTTGGAATTTCAAATGCAGATTTAGAGCCATTGTTTGCCCTCCTGGGAGGAGAGCCAAGCCTTTTATCACCCAGACGCTTAAACAAAGAAACACAAATTGTGCTTCAAAAGGTATCTGATGCCATCTCTCAGAGGCAATCAGCCAGGTGGGCTCCTGAGCTGCCACTGCTGCTAATCATTCTGAATCCTAACAAGCAGCCTTATGCCTTAATATTTCAGTGGGATTCAGAAAAACCAGACCCTCTGCTAATTATCGAATGGGTCTTTTTGCCTAACAATATGCCCAAGACTATTTCCATGCAAGATGAACTTATGGCCATGTTGATTGTCAAGGCTCGTCAAAGACTGACCTCTTTGGCTGAGAAAGATTTTGATCCTTTCTATCTACCTCTCACAATGTTTTATTTGAATTGGTTGCTACAGATGTCTGAAAAATTGCAAATTCCTTTAACAAACTACCCAGGGCAGATATCTATCCATCCGCCTAAATACAAATTATTAAGTTTGTCTTTTGATTTAATCCTCAAGTCAAAGAGAAGTGAGACTCCTTTTCAGGCTATGACAATATTCACAGATGGGTCTGGGAAAACCCATAAATCACTGATGGTATGGAGGAACCCTGAAACTGGAACTTGGCAATCTGATATTGCTGTTGTTGAAGGGTCTCCACAAATAGTGGAGTTAGATGCTGTGGTCAGAGTGTTTCAGAAATTCAGCACACTTTTTAATATGATTACTGACTTGGCATATGTTTCAGGTATTGTATAGAGAGCAGAGAATTCTGTTTTGAAAAATGTTAAAAATGACATTTTTTTTTCCTGGTTAAAACTGCTGGTCTCCCTGTTAGACCAAAGGACTGCTCCTTACTTTGTGATGCATATCAGGTCACATTCCAATCTACCTGGCTTTCTCACTGAAGGTAATGCCCAGGCAGACTTGTTAACCTTATGAGTGCAGCATGTTTTGCCTAACAAAATAGAGCAAGCTAAACTGAGTCACTCCTTTTTTCACCAGAATGCTGGGACTTTGGTAAGACTTTTTAAATTAACTCCAGCACAAGCCTCTAATATCATTTCTATATGCCTCGACTGTCAGCATTGCTCCCTTCCTAATGTGAACACAGGGGTCAACCTGAGAGGTCTACAGAGCCTACAAATTTGGCAAACAGATGTGACACACATTCCTGAATTCGGCCGCTTGAAATTTGTGCATGCTTCTATTGATACCTTTTCAGGTGCTCTGTTTGCCTCAGCTCACACGGGAGAGACAGGGAGAGAAGCTTGTCGTCATTTCGCTGCTGCCTTTGCCACCTTAGGAATTCCGCAACAGATTAAGACAGATAATGGCCCACATACATTTCCTGTAGAACTGCAAACTTCTTCTCCTTATGGGGTATCACTCATAAAAGGGGCATACCTCACTCACCCACAGGACAATCAATTATTGAACGAGCCCATGGCTCTCTCAAACATCTTCTGTTACAACAAAAGGGGGGAGCCGGGGACACTCCTGCTGAAAGATTATGCAAAGCCCTGTATGTTTTTAATTTCTTGAATTATTCAATGACAGACTTAAATCCCCTAAAATTATTGAACCTGCTACTGTTGTCAGAGCTTTTCCAAATTTTTTCCATTCTTTTTAATCTAGTAACGGATTCAGTTTATGTTGCAAAATCGTGAATCCTTGACCTTAAAAGAAAGTGTAAAACCTGCAAACAGATGATAGATTTGAATAGCTCCTATTTGAATAAACTCCTAAGAAGCTAAAGACTCCATAAATAAATTAGAAATTTAGTTAAAATAAGCTTATATGTATTAAGCATTATATTATGTATTGTTACAATTATTCTTTATATTTTACAGTGTGTTTAAACTAAAGGTAGAATCTGGATCTTGGCTAGATAACCTGTTTAGTGGCTGGGCTTTGACACCTTGGCTAAAAGATTTTCTTAGGTTAGGAATGCATGTAATGATTTTAATAATAATTGTATTACTTATGATACCTTGCTTCCTTCAATGTGTGCAGAGATTAATTAATAAAGCCATCAAGGGGGTGTTCTTGGTTAATACAGATGGGGGAGATCTGGGAATACACAAGACAGAGAGTCAAACAGACTTGATTAGCATAGCTAGTTTGATAACCAAGATGCCATGGCAGGAACAAACAGAACTGTGAAAATTACAGGAGATGGGATTAAACCTGCTTACGGGAAGAGAGAAGATTCAATCAACTTCTGCCAGCAAAGAATTGTTGTAAAATGCATGAGTTTTCTGTGTGATTTTTAACCTGATTATTGTAGTAGAAATTATTAACCTGTTTGAAATAGTATATAAGCTTTTGGGAAACGTGAGTAAAATGGAATTCTGATCACCGAATCAGTCTTCCCGTCTCTCATCAATCGCCAATACTTCACCTTCCCACAGTTTCCTGCTTTTTCCTTCTCTCATGTTTCTTACAATTTTTTCCCTCACTTCTCCTG